>NW_025261722.1:0-1648 GCF_018294505.1 Triticum aestivum
TAGAAGAGGTCGCCTTCCAGTCGACCAACGAGGACTCACTCGACCAACGAGGACACACTCGACTGGCCTGAAGGACTCGACCACGAAGACTCACTCGACCACCAGGAGGTCAAGAGGCACTCTGCACCGCAACGGTCTGTAATTAAGTAGACTTTATTATAGTAAAGGCACTTTATGTGGGGCGTTACCAGTAACGCCCCAGACTTAACTCACCTTAAACCCTCTCCTACGTGGGCTGGCTGGGGTCCTGGCGCACTCTATATAAGCCACCCCCCTCCACAGGCAGAAGGGTTCGGCACCTTGTAATCCATACATTCATAATCCACTCGACCGCCTCCGGGCTCCGAGACGTAGGGCTGTTACTTCTTCCGAGAAGGGCCTGAACTCGTACATCCTTTGTGCTTACAACCTCTCCATAGCTAGGACCTTGCCTCTCCATACCTACCCCCCACTCTACTGTCAGGCTTAGAACCACGACAGTTGGCGCCCACCGTGGGGCCGGTGTTTTAGCGATTTTGTGGAGAAGTTGCGATTCTTCCGATTATTTTCATCATGGTGTCTGCTGGAGTTTTGATCGAGGGTCAAGAGATCCGTCTCGGCACTCTCACCTTCATCGCTGACGACTCCGCATGGCTCCAAGAGGCTCCACTCGACGTAGATGCGCTCCCCGTCCGCGGTGCGACGCATTTTCGCGCATGTGTCCGCGGCGTTCTGCTGCGGCAACCATCGACCCAGTATCGGTCGGCACCTCCGTCTTCCACCCTCCCAGTCTCCCGCCAGCGCAAGCGCTCAGGCTGGTCGAGGCTTCAGCGATGGGTGAGTCACGCGGTGGCTCGCCAGTCGACCACTACACAAGTTGCGGCAATCGAGCCCAACGAATCTCTCTACGGCTTATTCGATCAGTCGACTGGCTCCGGAGAGACTGCATCCGAGTGCGGAAGCAGTGATCCAGCGGCGGAAATCCTGATGGTCGATGGGCCCCACAGCCCTCCTGGCTTCGCCCGCGGTGGTGGAGCAGGCGACGGCAGCGACCCTGCACGAGGCTACGAAGAGTACCAGCCCGAGCCACTCGACTCTCTGCAAAGAGAAGAGCTTCGCCGCAGGAACGAGGATCCCCTGCATATTCCCATCGCAGGAGAAACCCCCGAGGCTCGTGCCTTGGAGGAGGCGCGTCTGGCCAATTTGGCCGAGCGCACTCGACTGGAGAACCTTCAGCGAGCACTCGACGAGCGCGCGCGGCAGCGAGTTCCCGACACCAGTCGACGTCAACTCTTCCCGCCGACTCAGGTATATCGAACCCCGATTCAGAATTTAGCAGCTGCGACCCGTATAGCAGAGTCCATTCAGCCTTCGCAGTCAGAGGCTGGCAGAGGTTTGCTGCAGATCAGGGATCTGCTCCGGGCAGCAGGAGATCAGAATTCAGCCGTGTCTCAGTCGCGCAACAGAATTCACAGTCGATCTGTCACTGTGAATACGGTTCAGTCGGCTCACAGCCCCAGATCGCCTCCGCGGCGCGAAGGGCGTGAGCATCGGCGAGATCAATATGGCGACAGACTCGACCGAGATGATAGGCGTCGAGTGCCTTATTCCCCTCCGAGGGGTGGGTCTTACGCTCCTCGGCAGCCAGATGATAGGCGTCAGTACAGTA
>NW_025261723.1:0-1647 GCF_018294505.1 Triticum aestivum
GTGCAAAAAAATCATGATTTTATCGCGCTCCGAGTATTTAGTAATATTGACGCCGCATCGTTACCGCAGAACGTCTACTACCGTGTCATCGCCGTCCGTGAGGGGGGCCACGCCCCGGAGACGCGTCCCGCCTCTTCGGACATGCCACCACACCACCCCGCATGTATGAGGGCCTGGTGCGACGCTCCGGTGGCATTGCTACCCCCCAGTGCCCCCGTCCCGCCTAACCCTGTAGCGTTTGACCACGGGATCTACCCCTTTGACTTTGCACGGACGAGCTTTGACCAGTGGACCTCCCCACCCGGTTGTGTTAGGTCAACCCATAGGAACACATTGGAGCAACATCCGGGGAAGACCCACAACAAGATCCCCTCCGTGTAGACCCCACGCGTCCGTTTCCCCACTCCAGGTGCCGGCGGCAGCGCCGTTCGTGAGGGGGGCACACCCCGGACCCGCGTGCCGGGCGTTTGCAACCGCGACAACACTTCCAGACTTGTGAGAGGCCGCCGGTGCAAGATTTGGCGGCATGCTAGCCCCCGGAGGCCGCCGGCCACAGCCGTAGACGCGCGAAGGGCAATCCGCGTAGAGGGAATTTTTCGGATACTTCTCCATCACTAAAAGTTATGAAAAAATACCATCGTTCCAATAGCACATGTGCCCACGTCGTGCAAAAAAATCATGATTTTATCGCGCTCCGAGTATTTAGTAATATTGACGCCGCATCGTTACTGCAGAACGTCTACTACCGTGTCATCGCCGTCCGTGAGGGGGGCCACGCCCTGGAGACGCGTCCCGCCTCTTCGGACATGCCACCACACCACCCCGCATGTGTGAGGGCCCGGTGCGACGCTCCGGTGGCATTGCTACCCCCCCCAGTGCCCCCGTCCCGCCTAACCCTATAGCGTTTGACCACGGGATCTACCCCTTTGACTTTGCACGGACGGGCTTTGACCGGTGGACCTCCCCACCCGGTTGTGTTAGGCCAGCCCATAGGAACACTTTGGAGCAACATCCGGGGAAGACCCATAGCAAGATCCCCTCCGTGTAGACCCCACGCGTCCGTTTCCCCCCTCCAGCTGCCGGCGGCAGCGCCGTCCGTGAGGAGGGCACACCCCGGACACGCGTGCCGGGCGTTTGCAACCGCGACAACACTTCCAGACTTGTGAGAGGCCGCCAGCGCAAGATTTGGCGGCATGCTAGCCCCCGGAGGCCGCCGGCCACAGTCGTAGACGCGCGAAGGGCAATCCGCGTGGAGGGAATTTTTCGGATACTTCTCCATCATCAAAAATTATGAAAAAATACCATCGTTCCGATAGCACATGTGCCTACGTCGTGCAAAAAAATCATGATTTTATCGCGCTCCGAGTATTTAGTAATATTCATGCCGCATCGTTACAGCAGAACGTCTACTACCGTGTCATCGCCGTCCGTGAGGGGGGCCACGCCCCGGAGACGCGTCCCGCCTCTTCGGACATGCCACCACACCACCCCGCATGTATGTGGGCCCGGTGCGACGCTCCGGTGGCATTGCTACCCCCAGTGCCCCCGTCCCGCCTAACCCTGTAGCGTTTGACCACGGGATCTACCCCTTTGACTTTGCATGGACGGGCTTTGACCAGTGGACCTCCCCACCCGGTTGTGTTAGGT
>NW_025261724.1:0-1647 GCF_018294505.1 Triticum aestivum
GTTTTCTTTTGCTTTGCTCGTAGTCTAGTCATTTCAGTCCTTCTCTGAGACAATGCTTCCATGATCCATAATTCATCAGAGCCAGAAATAGCTTTGTACATGCTCATAGAGGAGAATTTCTGAGTGGTGCTAGCCATGATCCAAGAATCTCTTCCTAATGAGGGCTCCTTGGTTGAAATTATGTCTTGAAGTTCATTGAACTGGTTGAAAGCCTGGAGTGACAGAGGTCTATGAAAAATAATACTTAAGTCCTCATGCTGAGCCTGTGATAGAGTGATGTCTGTATTGATATCAAAAGAGTGTAGTTCAGGGAACAGAGTGCTCAAAGGAATGTTCATCCACTTATCTGACCAGAGTAGAATGGTGTCTCCTCTACCAGCTTTGCACTTTGTATGCTCTTTGAATGTAGGTAATAGTTTCAATATTGATTTCCACCAGAAGGAAACAATCAATCTATCTCCAGGTAGTCTGTCATGATAATATGCTTTCCAAATAATATTCACCCATGGGATGTCTTCTCTATTGAAGAACTTGTGCAGAAATTTCATGAGCATGGGATGTCTTATCTGACACCCGGCTGGTAGCACCGGACTTTAGCAATATCCATCGTGCGCAGGCATGCGATCGATAGACTTGTGCCAAGTATGCATGGCGTATACTCCGAAGGACACGAAGCCACACGTCCGCTGGTCCGCGAAAAGTCGATGTAGCCGCGCATGAAGGACGCTCCAATCAAGATGAGGTTGAGCATGGGCGGCTTTGATTCTTTTTGATCTCCAGTCGCCAGCTATGTCTCCAGTCATACACCGATCGCCACTACATCGAGTTCTTGTGTATCAGCACTACGCCAAACATTGATCTGATCGAGCACCGGCCAGCTCGTGCGCGACACGCTTCAGCGACTTGCGCACACCGATCCTTGCGCGGCCGTCTACATCGAGCCGTCGACTTGCACTTGCACCGACACCTCTACATCGAGCCGACCACGACATCAAGTTGTACGACTACATGAAAAATTCTTCATCGAGCACTACAAGAAGCATCCCTAACATGCATCATCCATGAGTGTTTTTTTAACATAGTACATACGCAAGCGCTCATATACACGCGCATACACTCACCCCTATGAACGCCTCCGAAAGACTGAGCCGGCATATCATCTTGAAATTTACGAGGCACCTCGTCGTCGACGGGAACGTCTCCTCCCAAATCCAGGAATAAATGCAAGCACTAGGATTTGAACCCTGGTGGACTGGAAATACCACAGTCCCTCTAACCATCCAACCATAGATTGGTTCGCATCATCCATGAGTGTTTGAAGGGTAAAGAAATCTCATCTAAGCTCTCCTTCAAAAAGAAATCTTCACAGTTTGGTCGAAATTTGGGGCCACGGTCCCAGAGTTGTACATAGCTCCGCCAATGCACATGATAGATCGGTGTGGAAAGACACGTATTTTGTTCATCGACTTCTCCAACGCGATAGAGCATCGACACTTTGTCACCGCGAGAGACGCTTTCAAGTGTGGCATCGTCGTTGACACGCCGCTGCAATACCATCGACACTTATTCACCTAAGTCATCACAAACGTGGTCTTCACCAACATCATCAACTTGCCGCGGCCACCCCTTCCACAAGATGGATATTTT
>NW_025261725.1:0-1647 GCF_018294505.1 Triticum aestivum
CGTTGATGTCGAGTATACGAGGGAAGATGAACATCCAGTTCTACAGTTATGCGTGGAGGATCTCGTCCTAGTATACCACATCACCGCGGCAACCAAATGGTAAAAACATCCAGTTCTAAAGTTTCTGTCTAATTAGTAGTTTATGAAGTTTCTGAAGTAGACGCAATACTTCTGTAGTTCTGAAGTAGATGCAATACTAGTTCTGAAGTTCTGAAGTTTCTGTCTAATTAGTAGTTTCTGTAGTTTCTGAAGTTTCTGAAGTAGATGCAATAGTTCTGAAGTTCTGAAGTAGATGCAATACTAGTTCTGAAGTTCTAAAGTTTCTGTCTAATTAGTAGTTTCTGAAGTTTCTCAAGTAGATGCAATAGTTCTGAAGTTTCTGAAGTTTCTCAAGTAGATGCAACAGTTCTGAAGTTCTGAAGTAGATGCAATACTAGTTCTGAAGTTCTGGAGTAGATGCAATACTAGTTCTGAATTTTATGACTAATTAGTAGTTTCTGAAGTTTTGGAAGTAGATGAATTTGATGCACCAGATTAATTTGATGCAGGCCCAAGGAACTCCGCCCGCTCCTGCAGGAGAAGAAGCTGTACACCTTTGTTGGCTTCTCCATTGGAGGTGACAAGGAGAAGCTGAAATTGTCTGGTTTGGAGATCAACCCCGACAAGTACGTCGACATGCAGCGCAAATGGAGAGTTCCAAAAAATGGAAAGAAGTGGCAGGCTTTGGCTGAGTTTGCAGCCAGCCTCATCCACCCATCGTACAAGGAAATGAAGAAGAAGATCAACCAGGAATTGGACCACAAACTATGGGGGGACAGCCCACGGCCAAACAACCTCATCGAGTACGCAGCGAAATATGTGTACGTCACCTACGAGGCATGGAAGAAAATCGAAATCGTCAAAGAAGGTTTGGAGTACTGGCAAGAGGCGGAGGATCATTGGGATGACCCCTACTACTGGGGATATTGAGTTGTTTGTGGTATTATGTGTCTCAGTTTGCAGTTATGTGGTTGAACAAGTTTGCTTTTGTAATGCTGAACAAGTTAGCTTTTGTTATGTTGAACAAGTTTGCTTTTGTAATGATGAACAAGTTTGCTTTTGTTATGTAGTTATGTGATTGTTATGATGCTGGTGCAGAACACTTATGGTTGTGATGTGATGCAAAATCCTTCAACTTTTGGTGATCATTTAGTTCATGATTTGGTCAAATCGTACAGAATGTTATCTAGAAGTTTTTGTGATCATTTAGTAGTTTTTTTATACAGAAGCCTTTCACTATAACTGAAAAAGCTGAAGTTCTCAGCATGAAGAATCACACAACACAGCACCTACATTATGATGATACACTATCAACTGCAGACCTAAATGCATCCAATTCGTCCGTTCCCAAGCAGTGATGGTAACTGAAAGTATAACAACTAAAAATGCCGCTCTACTGTATGTGTCCAATAGCCATCATAACAGAACTTTGAAAAGTCCTATATTATACAGTAGCAAGCATCACAAGTTTCAGATGGTTTTCTAGCAAGAATTTTCCAGAAAAGTGGATTGGTGGCACAAAATTTCTACACTCAGTCGATCTACCTAGCATTATCAGCATGGATACCATTGAGACGTCAACAGAAACTGGGGTACCTGCGCTGTCCT
>NW_025261726.1:0-1647 GCF_018294505.1 Triticum aestivum
ACGTGGCAAAAGCTCGTTCCGCATTCTATCAACAGGAGGCTCGAAGATATCAAAGACGAGAAGTACGGGCCAACACTTATAATGTTGGCGAATTAGTTCTACGCCTGCCGGACAATAAAAAGGACAAACTCAAGCCCAAATGGGAAGGTCCCTTCATCATCGACCAAGTCCTGACCGGCGGAGCATACCGTCTACGAAATGCATCGGACAACCGACTCGAGCCGAACCCATGGAACGCAGTCCGTCTCCAAAGATTCTACGCCTAGCGCCGGACTTAGAGTTCGTCTCCTTCCCCCGTCCACATTTTATACTTTAGTTGTCTTTTGTTTTTCTCTCCCTTCCTCCTTTTTTCGTAAAGCCTTTGAGGGCTGATCTGCGCATTGTGCGCACACACTTGACGTGTGGCTCGCACTCATTATACCTGGGGGCTTCTTTAACAGAAGCTTATTTATAAGGGCTTCATGCCCAAAACATGTGTCACACTTCCGCATGTACCTTTTATTCACCATTATATGCATCGATATGACTTAAGTTTTGGCCAAGCTGGGTTGCCTGGCTCCTGTGCTTACCCCTACGTTCCCGATTGTTCGGCTAGGAGGTAAAGGGAGCACCTCTGCGATTGTTACTGCCGGGTCAGCCGGATGTGTACCTCAGACTGGGTGAAGCCAAAAGCTAGCGTTCTTAAGGGAATATTCGGTCGGTGACTTGAAAGATGATTTCTTACTTATTTATTTATCTGCCCCCAGACGTTTTTTTTGCTCTTTTTGCAGTCCGGACATGCACTTTAGGGCATGCCTCCCAGGGAAAGGAACCCCTAACAGAACTATTCTCCCTGGATGATGTTTCTTACTAACCATGTAATATAACATAACTAGTTGGGCACTTGTCTGATAAAGCACTAATGACCCCTACGCGTGGTCTCCATGCATGCCCCGGTTTTTACATAATTGTGAGGGTATTCGGACACACTCCGGACTGTTGGGTCCAGAGGTTGAAGCGAACAGGTCCGCAAAGACAAACGATCTACAATCCGGCTAGAAGGCATTTTACATGTCATTTTAAATTACATCGTCAACTCGACTGATTGTACTCCTCTTCAATCCCGTTTAACAGGCTGTCTAGTTTACAGTCCCGTTGGGAATACTTAGCGGCCAACCCTACTTGACCGTACATTAAGCTCGCAGGGATCTCCTTCCCATCAGGCCCCACAGGTCCAACCTCGGCCATGTGGTTCGGATCAGCCTTTGTGTACCGTGTCTTCACCATGGCCCAGGCCTCCCTGGCGCCTTGACGGCAGGCCAATATCTTCCACAAACGGAAGCGTTGTCGTGCTCCCTGAAGCTTCTCCGCAAGCCCTCCAGGACCCTCGGGTAGGGAGACGGACGGCCATAAGGCCTGGGCGACGCTGCTCATCGCCTGCCGAACACGTTCGTGCAGTTGCTGCAGCTTGGGAAGTAGGTCACCCATTGAACCGGGCATTTCCTCCGCAGGACGACCTGTGAGCACACCTACAGACACATTTCTGTCAATCGACTTCCTCTCCAAACTCTTCTTTTCAACAGAGTTTGCTCAAGCACTTACTGTAAATGCCGCGACGAAGCCGCCGATTCTCCTTCACGGAGTCAGACAGCTGGACCCGAACATCCT
>NW_025261727.1:0-1647 GCF_018294505.1 Triticum aestivum
GCTTAAGTTTCCTGGATATGCAATTACGAGTTCAAGATGGTAGTACTAGATGTGCATTGACACTATCACGAAAAATAGAAATGATAAGAATTATATGATTCAGCCACAAGACATGAGTTTTATATGCTAAGGGGACCACAACTTATTAGTCTAACAGCACCGATCTACATGTTTGTAGTTCAAAAAGATGTGGATTTATCTCGTCCCATCATTCCATCAAAGTTGTGTCATTGTTCTCTGTTGTTAATGCAGTTTAGCTTTAAGAAAGTCCTTTTAGGCAATAAAAAGAATAATCTTATAGAAGTGGAGGGGCGCCAACTTTGCTCTGTTCAATTTGTTTTGAATTTTTCTCCAGTACTTTGCACTCCTTTACCAAGAAATTTGAATCCATTTCATCTAGAACATTTTTGTTGTACTCCCTCCGTACCAAAATATAGGTCGCTGGGGCTTCTGTTCCAACCAGGTGAAAAGCTGACAATTGACCTGAATACCCTCCCTTCAAAATTTGAATCCCGATCGATCGTCTTCCACCTCCGCCTCCGCCCTCCACCTCCACCTACGCTCCCGCCCTCCACCTCCATCTCCACCTCCACCCTCACCTCCGCCCTCCACCTCCATCTCCACCTCCGCCCTCCATCTCCACCTCCGCCCCCTGCCCAGGCGCTGCCGCCGCTGGAGTAGAGCTGGTGCTCTGCTGCCGCCCACACACAGGGGCTCCTCCTGACCCGCGCCCAGGTGGAGGCGAGCACAGGCTGTTCCTCCATCTCCACCTCCGTACCCACCTCCGGCCACTGCATCCAGGCGCAGGCGCTCCTCCTCTCCCACGTCCAGGAGCTGCTGCTGGGTTCGGCTGGTGCCCAGGTTCATCTCCTCTCTCTGATCATTTGATCCTCTGATGGAGTACATCTCTTTGCTGTCGCTGGAAACGAACTGCAAGCATAAACAATACTCAAGTGATTCAAGAGATGTACTGATTCAAGAGTAGTCAAGAGTAATTGAGAAGTGCCAACATTTGATTCAAGAGATGTTTACTGCCAATAATTCAACAAATAATTTGAACAAGTTAGCTGAATTAACTGTTGACTATAGCATTTCAGGAGTACATCAATATGTTAAACTTCAATTAAAACATGCTACATCAGAATCACCTATGGCGTATTGTCGTTCGTATCCAGCCCTATGGCTTAAGTGCTATGTTCAACATCATGAAAATGAATTCAGAAGGCGCATAAGTAACACTAGTTTATGTACTGAGTTGCAAAACATTTGATTGTTCGATTCCAGATTACCCTCTGTACAGTACTAACCTCAATGTGTGGCGACTGGTGACTAGGCAAAGAGATCAGACACAAGACCACCACATCCCCATAGCAAAACAAAAGTTGAGAATTGTTCAGGGGCAGATGATAATGAATAAGTTTCGGATTGATAAAACGAGAAGACTAGCAGAGTTAGGTTGATGCTTGTGATGCTTGTGATGGATGCTTGTGATGCTTGTGATGGAGGCTTGAGATGCTTGTGGTGGATGCTTGTGATGGATGCTTGTGATGCTTGTGATGGATGCTTGAGATGCTTGTGATGGAGGCTTGAGATGCTTGTGGTGGATGCTTGTGATGGAGGCTTGAGATGCTTGTGATGGATGCTTGT
>NW_025261728.1:0-1647 GCF_018294505.1 Triticum aestivum
TGATTATGTTGATTGTGATGTGGTACCTATGCAAGCATGTTCCTTATTACTTGGTAGACCATGGCAATTTGATAAAAATTCTGTACACCATGGTAGAAACAATCACTATACTCTTGTACATAAGGATAAAAATATTACTTTGCTTCCTATGACTCCTGATTCCATTTTGAAAGATGATATTAATAGAGCTAATAAAGCAAAACAGGAGACGAATAAGAGTGAAAATCAGATTGTGGCAAAAGAATTTGAGCATCAAATGAAGCCTAATAATAAACCATCTAGTGTTGCTTCTGAAATTAAATTGAAAAGTGCATGTTTATTTGCCACCAAATCTGATATTGATGAGCTAGATTTCAGCAAATCTGTTTGCTATGCTTTTGTGTGCAAAGAGGCATTATTTTCATTCGAGGACGTGCCTTCCTCTTTGCCTTCTGCTGTCACTAACATTTTGCAGGAGTTCGCTGACGTCTTTCCACAAGACGTGCCACCGGGATTACCGCATATTCGAGGGATTGAGCATCAGATTGACTTAATTCCCGGTGCTTCACTGCCAAACCGTGCACCATACCGTACCAATCCAGAGGAGACGAAGGAGATTATGCGTCAAGTACAAGAGCTGCTCGACAAAGGTTATATACGCGAATCCCTTAGTCCTTGTGCTGTTCCTATTATTCTAGTGCCGAAAAAGGATGGTACATCACGTATGTGTGTTGATTGTAGAGGCATTAATAATATTACTATTCGTTATCATCATCATATTCCTAGGCTAGATGATATGCTTGATGAATTGAGTGGCTCTACAATATTCTCCAAAGTTGATTTGCGTAGTGGATACCATCAAATTCGTATGAAATTGGGAGATGAATGGAAAACAGCATTTAAAACTAAGTTTGGATTATATGAGTGGTTAGTCATGCCTTTTGGGTTAACTAATGCGCCTAGTACTTTCATGAGACTAATGAACGAAGTTTTATGTGCTTTCATTGGACGATTTGTGGTAGTCTATTTTGATGATATACTGATTTATAGCAGATCTTTGGAAGAACATTTGGAACATTTACGTGCTGTTTTTATTGCTCTACGTGATGCACGTTTGTTTGGTAACCTTGGGAAGTGCACCTTTTGCACTGACCGAGTATCTTTTCTTGGCTATGTTGTTACTCCACAGGGAATTGAAGTTGACAAAGCCAAGATTGAAGCTATTGAGAGTTGGCCGCAGCCCAAAACAGTCACACAAGTGAGGAGTTTTCTTGGCCTCGCTGGATTCTATAGGCGTTTTGTGAGAGATTTCAGCACCATTGCTGCACCTCTCAACGAGCTTACAAAGAAGGATGTGCCTTTTGTTTGGGGTACCGCACAGGAAGAAGCCTTCACGGTATTGAAAGATAAGTTGACACATGCTCCTTTACTCCAACTTCCTGATTTTAATAAGACTTTTGAGCTTGAATGTGATGCTAGTGGAATTGGATTAGGAGGTGTGTTATTACAAGATGGCAAACCTGTTGCATACTTTTCTGAAAAAATTGAGTGGGCCTAGTCTGAATTATTCTACTTATGATAAAGAATTATATGCTCTTGTTCGGACTTTAGAAACATGGCAACATTATTTATGGCCCAAAGAATTTGTTATACATTCTGATCATGAAT
>NW_025261729.1:0-1102 GCF_018294505.1 Triticum aestivum
CTGATACTTCGAATGAGATTGTCCGTTTTGTACACGAAGTGCATCCAGTTTTTGCCGTAAGCCTCTCAACTTTCTTGAACATGCTATGTGGGTGAAATGATGACACCATGCCAACTTTTAACCTTTTCAGAGTTCATTTGTAGTGCTTCTCAATTTCAGGGTCTTATAGCTCAAAAAAATCAGTAAATGCATGAAAAATAACAAATGAAGACAGATAGGGTTGAAAATCGATGATGTGCCTTTGAATGGTACATTTTGAACACAGAAAAACTAGGAGTTCAAATAAGTTCAAGAAAATGAAATCTCTTTGTAAAACACGAGTTTCCGTGTGATACCCTGATACTTCGAATGAGATTGTCCATTTTGTACACGAAGTGCATCCAGTTTTTGCCGTAAGCCTCTCTACCTTCTTGCACATGCTATGTGGGTGAAATGATGACACCATGCCAACTTTCAACCTTTTCAGAGTGCATTTGTAGTGCTTTTCAATTTCAGGGTCTTATAGCTCAAAAAAATCAGTAAATGCATGAAAAATAACAAATGGAGTCAGAAAAGGTTGAAAATTGATGATGTGGCTTTGAATCGTGCATTTGAACATAGAAAAACTATGGAGTTCAAATAAGATCAATAAAATGAAATCCCTTTTTAAGAGACGAGTTTCCGTGTGAAACCCTGATACTTCGAATGAGATTGTCTGTTTTGTAGACGAAGTGCATCCGGTTTTTGTCGTAAGCCTCTCTACTTTCTTGCACATGCTATGCATGTGAAATGATGACAAACTTTCAACCTTTTCAGAGTTCATTTGTAGTGCTTTTCAATTTCAGGGTCTTATAGCTCAAAAAACTCAGTAAATGCATGAAAAATAACAAATGAAGACAGAAAGGGTTGAAAATCAATGATGTGCCTTTGAATGGTGCATTTTTAACACAGAAAAACTATGGAGTTCAAATAAGTTCAAGAAAATGAAATCCCTTTGTAACAGACGAGTTTCCGTATGAAACCCTGATACTTCGAATGAGATTGTCCGTTTTGTACATGAAGTGCATCCAGTTTTTGCCGTAAGCCTCTCTACTTTCTTGCACATGCTATGTGGGTGAAATGA
>NW_025261729.1:1112-1647 GCF_018294505.1 Triticum aestivum
CAACCATTTCAGAGTTCAGTTGTAGTGCTTTTCAATTTCAGGGTCTTATAGCTCAAAAAAATCTGTAAATGCATGAAAAATAACAAATGAAGTCAGAAAGGGTTGAAAATCGATGATGTGGCTTTGAATGGTGCATTTTGAACACAGGACAACTATGGAGTTCAAATAAGTTCCAGAAAATGAAATCCCTTTGTAACAGACGAGTTTCCGTGTGAAACCCTGATACTTCGAATGAGATTGTCCGTTTTGTACACGAAGTGCATCCAGTTTTTGCCGTAAGCCTCTCTACTTTCTTGCAGATGCTATGTGGGTGAAATGATGACACCATGCCAACTTTCGAACTTTTCAGAGTTCATTTGTAGTGCTTTTCAATTTCAGGGTCTTATAGCTCAAAAAATCAGTAAATGCATGAAAAATAACAAATGAAGTCAGAAAGGGTTGAAAATCGATTATGTGGCTTTGAATGGTGCATTTTGAACACAGAAAAACTAGGAGTTCAAATAAGTTCAAGAAAATGAAATCTCTTTGTAACACA
>NW_025261730.1:0-1647 GCF_018294505.1 Triticum aestivum
AAATGGAAGGGCAAACTACTTGCCACCTGAAACAGAGAAGCTTCACGGCAAAAAAAATTAACTATTACAGTCACAACAAATGAGCATACTCTAAGAGCCGACTTCTACCATTTCAAAGTGTAAGCAACAACGTACATAGAAAATGAAAGACCACTTGCACAACTTTCACCATCTACATCAGAATCAGCTCGGGTATAACTCTCTTGGAAAAGGCAGTGCCTAGGGGGCGCTTAGGCACGCTTAGGCGCTAGGCGATGGCCAAACGCCTCGCCTAGGGCTTAAATGGAAGTATAGGCAGGGCAAGCAATAAATTATCAACCCAAGTAAGAAATCATGTCATATTGCACAGATATTTCAAACGGGCCATATTCCAATGGTAGTAGCCGGTAGTTAGCTTATTTATATGCCCTAAATTAATATCGATACACATAATAATCACAGATACACCCTCATAGTTTAAACTATATTATTGTCTAAGCCACGCCTAGGGCGCTTAAGCAGCGCCTAGGCACTAGGTGAAAGCCAACCGCCTCGCTTACGCCTACCGCTTTTTCCAACCTCGTATAACAAAAAGATCCAAATTGCCATGGTTATATTCTATACAAATTGTCTGTCTATTCCCGTTGCATTGATTGGCTTGAAGCCACTCAAGAATGACAAGACAGGCTCAAGGCACGAGAAAAAGGTCAGAGGATATCAACAAGCTTGCAGACACAAAGTCAACGAAGAGGTAATCAACATTTTTCTAACATGACATACATCACTCTATTTTATTAAAAGTCCGATGAAAGTGTGTCAAACTATATGCAAGCCTGCAGCAAAAGAGATGTTCCCTGCAGCAACCGCCCATGAAAGTGAAGCTACTACAAAGGAGAAGTAGACCGCCTCTCAAATATACTTCTATCAAATAGTCGTACCAGGCACCTTTTGTTCTGTAAATATGAACCAAGATGCAGATATGCACCTATGCCCGTTGAACTAATTAAGTAGGCTGTGTTAGTACCTTCTGTTGCACAAGCATGCTGTTAGCATTAAGAATGTTGTTTGCATCGTGAGATGGATTATCTACGCAACCAGCTCGCCCTCAGACCTACTGCCACCCCTTCTCTCATTTTAAAATAAAAATCAACGAAAAGCGCACACATGCTTCACGCCGCGCCTCTGCCTGCTAGTGTCTATAAGTCGATCCAGCAGGAGACACAAGTTTTCTAAGAAGGAATTGACTAGTGACATCAGTATTGCCATTAAAATGAAATAAAAACTAAAAATAAAATAATAAAGTTTTCTAAAAAGAATGAATTAGTGACATTGGTATTATCCTTTAAGAAGAGGAAAATGAAAAGAAAAGTAATCACAAATTTTGCAAATAATTTACAGATAAATTGTGGTTTTTTATAATATGCAAGAATAAGCATATAGTAGTGGAATATTCGCAAAAGAGAAGTTTTATAAGAATGACTAAATTTGTGGCATTGGTATCACCCCTAAATAAGAAATAATATAAAGTAAAAACTAAATCTAAATCAGAAATTGAATATTTATAAGGAAAAATAAATTAGTGGAATTGGAATTACCCTTTAAAAACGAAATAAAATAATTAATAATGATAAACTTTGCACACTGTTTACACATAAAACTGTGTTTTTT
>NW_025261731.1:0-1647 GCF_018294505.1 Triticum aestivum
TGCACATCCGCGTGAAGCACACCCACCCGCTGCCGGAGGCGTCCCGCGCCCACGCTGACTTCAAAGCCCGGAAGACGCCGGGCTCCATACTGCTGACCCTATAGAACTAAGCACCGTCATCTTTTTTGGGTAGGAGAAGAAGGCATAAACAGGGGACTCGGCGAAGAATCTACAATGCTTGTCAATATGTTTGCATCTGAACACTGAATCCTTTGTCTCTCTGTTTCTCCTGGTTATGTTGGATTCAGTATGAGTGAGTGTGTTTGTTGGTTATGAGTTGGATCGTGGTCTTGCTGTGCACATCATTGTTTGAAGCATGACGAGTTGTAAAGACCAACATTTTTCAAAATAGTGACCTAGCAGGACAAGTATTTCCCTCAGTTTGTATATTTTTTATATTCATGTCAAGTTATACACTAGACTAATTATAACAACATGTCAAGCTTATAAGGCATGGCGAGTTCATGTCAAGCACCTACAACTCGGTCGTCAACAAGTCGATAACATCACATACTTGCTTTTAGAAATTAAAGTAACAAGCGCAAACACCAATCCACTGGTGCACCACAAGGCGGCCACCACAAGGCGGCATTAGCGTTGCCGGGTGAGAGGCTGTGGTGGATCGTTGCTAGGAATTGGTTTGGTTGTGTCAGGTGTGTGCGTGCAGCAAGCCTCTCTGGCCACCTACCCCGGCATTGGGGTTAGACGGAAGATGGGTAATTAAACAAAGATATATGTGAAATTATAAAATCAAGTGATTTTCTCGCATTGTAAAGTCATTTTGTTTTACCCGTTGCAACGCACGGGCACATTTACTAGTATATATAAAGAGAATTGAGTTTCTGCCCGTACGTCGTCGGGGTTTTTACAGAAAACCCCCTGCTGTTTTGGGTATTCAACCCACAATACTATTATAACTCAACCCAAAGCGGTACTGACAAGAGAAAAAAAGAAATAACCCATAGACCCTTACGTCCCTGCCTCCCAATCCCCTAAAAACCCAATCCCATCTCCACCTCCTGCCGCCGGCCACACCACGCGCCGTCGTTTGTCGCCGGCCCACCCCCACACAGCTGCGCGCCGCCGGTGCATCAGTCCTCCCACGCATCTTCTGCGCGCCGCCGGTGCATCAGTCCTCCCCCACATCTTCTGCAGTCTTTAAATTAACTATTAGTCCCACCTCGCAGCTTTGTTATGAATTGAATCCTACAAATTTATATATGTTCAAAAGTAGACAATCAACATGCCGAATAACAAAGCAAGATGAGATGAGAGAGGGGCTTAAGCAGAGATGGCTGATCAAGAGAATAAGAGAGAGATCAGGCCACCCTTGGGGAAGAGGAACGGATCCCTGTGTGTGCGGCTGGAACAAAAGGGGGAGGGGGGCGCCGGGACGAGCCGTACGGCAGTAATCGCCCTTCCCTCAGAGAAGCAGAACAGAGTCGTGGGCCGCTGGAGCAAAGCAGGGGCGACCATCGTGGCCTGCGGTGGAGGTGTGGCGCTGGTATCGAGCGGGACATGGCGCTTGGACGTCGCGGATGTTGGAACCGCAGCCCTCTAGCTACCTCTCTCTCACTCGAACGGAGGTGGAAGAAGAACACGGACTTAAAATTTTCCGGCCGGCGCACGAACGCCGCCACGGGCGCA
>NW_025261732.1:0-1647 GCF_018294505.1 Triticum aestivum
TGCACATCCGCGTGAAGCACACCCACCCGCTGCCGGAGGCGTCCCGCGCCCACGCTGACTTCAAAGCCCGGAAGACGCCGGGCTCCATACTGCTGACCCTATAGAACTAAGCACCGTCATCTTTTTTGGGTAGGAGAAGAAGGCATAAACAGGGGACTCGGCGAAGAATCTACAATGCTTGTCAATATGTTTGCATCTGAACACTGAATCCTTTGTCTCTCTGTTTCTCCTGGTTATGTTGGATTCAGTATGAGTGAGTGTGTTTGTTGGTTATGAGTTGGATCGTGGTCTTGCTGTGCACATCATTGTTTGAAGCATGACGAGTTGTAAAGACCAACATTTTTCAAAATAGTGACCTAGCAGGACAAGTATTTCCCTCAGTTTGTATATTTTTTATATTCATGTCAAGTTATACACTAGACTAATTATAACAACATGTCAAGCTTATAAGGCATGGCGAGTTCATGTCAAGCACCTACAACTCGGTCGTCAACAAGTCGATAACATCACATACTTGCTTTTAGAAATTAAAGTAACAAGCGCAAACACCAATCCACTGGTGCACCACAAGGCGGCCACCACAAGGCGGCATTAGCGTTGCCGGGTGAGAGGCTGTGGTGGATCGTTGCTAGGAATTGGTTTGGTTGTGTCAGGTGTGTGCGTGCAGCAAGCCTCTCTGGCCACCTACCCCGGCATTGGGGTTAGACGGAAGATGGGTAATTAAACAAAGATATATGTGAAATTATAAAATCAAGTGATTTTCTCGCATTGTAAAGTCATTTTGTTTTACCCGTTGCAACGCACGGGCACATTTACTAGTATATATAAAGAGAATTGGGTTTCTGCCCGTACGTCGTCGGGGTTTTTACAGAAAACCCCCTGCTGTTTTGGGTATTCAACCCACAATACTATTATAACTCAACCCAAAGCGGTACTGACAAGAGAAAAAAAGAAATAACCCATAGACCCTTACGTCCCTGCCTCCCAATCCCCTAAAAACCCAATCCCATCTCCACCTCCTGCCGCCGGCCACACCACGCGCCATCGTTTGTCGCCGGCCCACCCCCACACAGCTGCGCGCCGCCGGTGCATCAGTCCTCCCCCGCATCTTCTGCGCGCCGCCGGTGCATCAGTCCTCCCCCACATCTTCTGCAGTCTTTAAATTAACTATTAGTCCCACCTCGCAGCTTTGTTATGAATTGAATCCTACAAATTTATATATGTTCAAAAGTAGACAATCAACATGCCGAATAACAAAGCAAGATGAGATGAGAGAGGGGCTTAAGCAGAGATGGCTGATCAAGAGAATAAGAGAGAGATCAGGCCACCCTTGGGGAAGAGGAACGGATCCCTGTGTGTGCGGCTGGAACAAAAGGGGGAGGGGGGCGCCGGGACGAGCCGTACGGCAGTAATCGCCCTTCCCTCAGAGAAGCAGAACAGAGTCGTGGGCCGCTGGAGCAAAGCAGGGGCGACCATCGTGGCCTGCGGTGGAGGTGTGGCGCTGGTATCGAGCGGGACATGGCGCTTGGACGTCGCGGATGTTGGAACCGCAGCCCTCTAGCTACCTCTCTCTCACTCGAACGGAGGTGGAAGAAGAACACGGACTTAAAATTTTCCGGCCGGCGCACGAACGCCGCCACGGGCGCA
>NW_025261733.1:0-1647 GCF_018294505.1 Triticum aestivum
GAGAGATAGAACGGAGAAACTTCTGGCGGAGGCGGCGGAGAGGCAGCGGGAGATGGAGGAGAGGACGAGAAAGATGATGGAGGAGGAGAGGGCACGGAATGACATGCAGGCAAGGGCCATGTACGAGCTCCTTGTGGTAAGTTTCTTCTGCAGATTACTTGCTAGTCTTAACATTTGAGTCTCATTACTAACTAGTATGACTCTGTTCTGAAAACCAAATGTGCAGTCTGTGTGCGAGAAGTCCGGTCAGCCCGCTCCGCCGATGCCAGTGATTGCTCCTGGGAGCACGGTGAGTTTAGTTTGAATGGACATTACTTGGTAGTCTTAACATTTGAGTGTCGTAATGCTAACGAGACATTGGAAATGATCTTTGGTGCAGCTTAACTCCAGAAACGCATCGCACGATCCTTCTCCAGGTAGCGGCACTAGCCACCCCGCTCCTACACCTCCCTGATCACGGTAAGTTTCTCTGGTGTTTTGCTTAACAAATGCATAAAGACCTAGACTTAGCTTTATTTCCTCCAATATGCTTACCATAATGACCTAGAGTTAGCTTATTTTCCTCCAAAATGACCCATTTTACCTAGGTTAGCTTATAAATGATGCAGTTCATCCAAGTTAACTCAAAAATGACCCATTTTACCTACATTAGCTCCTAAATGATCCATTTTACCTACGTTAGCTTTAAAATGGCCCATTTCACCTAGGTTAACTCCAAAATGACCCATCTTACCTAGGTTATCTCATAAACGATCCATTTCAACTAATTTAGCTCATAAACGATCCATTTGACCTAAGTGAGCTAAAAAACGATCCATTTCACCTAAATTAGCTCTTAAATGATCCATTTCACCTAAGTTAGCTCAAAAAGATCCATTTCAACTAAATTAGCTCTAAAATGACCCATTTTACGTAGATGAGCTCCTAAATGATCCATTTTACCTACGTTAGCTTTAAAATGACCCATTTCACCTAGGTTAGCTCCAAAATGACCCATTTCACCTAGGTTAGCTCCTAAATGACCCATTTCACCTTACTTAGCTCAAAAACGATGCCCTTCACCTTAGTTAGCTCATAAACGACCCATTTCAACTAAGTTAGCTCATAAATGATCCATTTCAACTAACTTAGCTCATATATGACATATACTTCTTGTTCTAGTCTTCTTCTTGTTCTAGTCACCTATTTCTAACTTTCTTATTTACCATTTTGCAGATTTCATTCACTTCATGGAAGCTAGCTTGCTATGATGGAGTGCTTGCTTTTCCTTTGATGAAACTTTGCATTGTATCTAGCTTGCTATCTTCATGAAACTTTGCATTGTAATATATATATGGATGGAACAATGTGTATGGATGGAACTTGCTTATGTATGAACAATGTGTATGGATGAAACTGATGTGATATGTGATATGAAACTTATGTGCTGGATATGTGCTGGATATGTGATATGAAACTTATATATTTTCTGTGCAAATTGTGGGATTTAATAAAAAACAGAAAAAACAGACAATATGCAGGCTCTTTGCCGTCTGCCACCGACGGCAAAGAGCTCTTTGCCGTCTGCCGCGGACGGCAAAGAAGCCATGTGGCAGCCAACTGTGCTTCCTGGGAGCTGACCCATTTGGTCAGTTTGCCTACAGTGGC
>NW_025261734.1:0-1647 GCF_018294505.1 Triticum aestivum
GTGCGGGATGCTCCAGACAGGAGGAAAAGGCGGCGAGGAACGTGCCAAGGGCACTGTGGGCATGTGACTGAACCTCTGTCGAAGATCGACACTGAACTCTGAATCTTTCTGAATTTTGAACAGCAACAGTGCATGCAAGGTGTTCGACAGAATGAATTTGGCCTCTGGTGATTTTTCCTTGAGCTGATTTTTGGTGGAGTGGCTTCTCATTGCTCCAGTAGGCTGCATGATTTTTGGTGGAATTTTTGGAGGAGTGTAGATATGAATTTCATCAAATTTGGCAAATCTGGTCCAAACTTGCAGAGACTGAATTTTGAAAAATTTGAAAAGAGGAGGAGTGGATCAAGATGGTTCTGGGTTGTGGGTACAAAGGACTATCCAGGAGAGTTGGTTTGGGATAAAAACTCAAAGGCAAAGTGGTACTTGCTTTGAAAATCACTAAGGCTCAAAATAATTTACAGAATTGATTTGAGAGGAAAAATAATTAGAATAAAATCCAAAACTTGCTTGGATTAGTTGGGACAGAGAACTTAGGTTGATTACAAGGAGGAGGGGAGGTTTTGGAGGGGTTTTACCACATGGGCAAAATACAAAGTCATGGGGGTTTCCAAGATATGAAAATCCCAAATTTTCATAGTTTCTTTTTAGAAGAAAAGATTAAACTCCCAAAATAATTTGAGAGGGAACCAACAGAGAAGAAGTTTCAAAAGATCAGACACCAAAGTTTGAAAAAAAAAATCCTTGCCAAAGCAAAGGAAGTTTTTGAGAGGAAGGATTTCTGGAAAAGAAATTTTAAATGCCCTCTTTTAAAATCCAACAAAGTTTTTGATGAAAACCAAATTAAAATTTTGGAGTGTCACAACACCTACCCCCTTAGGAAAAATCTCGTCCCCGAGATTTCAGCTGATCCTTAAATAAGTGTGGATGCTCTGTCCGAAGAAAATCCTCTCTTTCCCAAGTTGCTTCACTGTCGGTGTGATTGCTCCATTGGACTTTGAAAAACTTGATGGTCTTCTGTCGGGTCCTCCTTTTAGACTCCTCTAATATTCTTACGGGACGTTCCCGATAAGTGAGGTCTAGCTGCACGTCAATGTTTTCATGGGATACTTGTTTCTCTGGGTTGCTTACGCACTTCCTCAATTGCGAGACATGGAACACGTCGTGGACATCGGATAATTCCTCGAGTAAGTCTAGCTGGTAGGCTACAGTGCCTCTTCGTGCCACTATGCAGAATGGTCCAATGAATCTTGGTGCTAATTTTCCTTTAATCTTAAACCGTTGCAGTCCTCTCATAGGGGATACTCTCAAGTATACGAACTCACCGGGTTCGAAGCTGACCCTACGATGTTTCTGATCATAATAACTCTTCTGTCGACTTTGAGCGGTCTTAAGTCGGTCTCTGATTAGCTTGACTTTTTCCTCGGCTTCTCTGAGCATGTCTGGTCCGAAGATGTGGCTGTCTCCGGTCTCTGACCAATTTAACGGGGTACGACATCTTCGTCCGTATAAAGCCTCAAATGGTGCCATTTGTAGGCTGGCCTAGTAGCTATTGTTGTACGCGAACTCGGCGTATGGCAGGCTTTCTTCCCAACTGGTTCCATATGTGAGGACACATGCTCTCAGCATGTCTTCTAAAACCTGGTTTAC
>NW_025261735.1:0-1647 GCF_018294505.1 Triticum aestivum
TGCACATCCGCGTGAAGCACACCCACCCGCTGCCGGAGGCGTCCCGCGCCCACGCTGACTTCAAAGCCCGGAAGACGCCGGGCTCCATACTGCTGACCCTATAGAACTAAGCACCGTCATCTTTTTTGGGTAGGAGAAGAAGGCATAAACAGGGGACTCGGCGAAGAATCTACAATGCTTGTCAATATGTTTGCATCTGAACACTGAATCCTTTGTCTCTCTGTTTCTCCTGGTTATGTTGGATTCAGTATGAGTGAGTGTGTTTGTTGGTTATGAGTTGGATCGTGGTCTTGCTGTGCACATCATTGTTTGAAGCATGACGAGTTGTAAAGACCAACATTTTTCAAAATAGTGACCTAGCAGGACAAGTATTTCCCTCAGTTTGTATATTTTTTATATTCATGTCAAGTTATACACTAGACTAATTATAACAACATGTCAAGCTTATAAGGCATGGCGAGTTCATGTCAAGCACCTACAACTCGGTCGTCAACAAGTCGATAACATCACATACTTGCTTTTAGAAATTAAAGTAACAAGCGCAAACACCAATCCACTGGTGCACCACAAGGCGGCCACCACAAGGCGGCATTAGCGTTGCCGGGTGAGAGGCTGTGGTGGATCGTTGCTAGGAATTGGTTTGGTTGTGTTAGGTGTGTGCGTGCAGCAAGCCTCTCTGGCCACCTACCCCGGCATTGGGGTTAGACGGAAGATGGGTAATTAAACAAAGATATATGTGAAATTATAAAATCAAGTGATTTTCTCGCATTGTAAAGTCATTTTGTTTTACCCGTTGCAACGCACGGGCACATTTACTAGTATATATAAAGAGAATTGGGTTTCTGCCCGTACGTCGTCGGGGTTTTTACAGAAAACCCCCTGCTGTTTTGGGTATTCAACCCACAATACTACTATAACTCAACCCAAAGCGGTACTGACAAGAGAAAAAAAGAAATAACCCATAGACCCTTACGTCCCTGCCTCCCAATCCCCTAAAAACCCAATCCCATCTCCACCTCCTGCCGCCGGCCACACCACGCGCCGTCGTTTGTCGCCGGCCCACCCCCACACAGCTGCGCGCCGCCGGTGCATAAGTCCTCCCCCGCATCTTCTGCGCGCCGCCGGTGCATCAGTCCTCCCCCACATCTTCTGCAGTCTTTAAATTAACTATTAGTCCCACCTCGCAGCTTTGTTATGAATTGAATCCTACAAATTTATATATGTTCAAAAGTAGACAATCAACATGCCGAATAACAAAGCAAGATGAGATGAGAGAGGGGCTTAAGCAGAGATGGCTGATCAAGAGAATAAGAGAGAGATCAGGCCACCCTTGGGGAAGAGGAACGGATCCCTGTGTGTGCGGCTGGAACAAAAGGGGGAGGGGGGCGCCGGGACGAGCCGTACGGCAGTAATCGCCCTTCCCTCAGAGAAGCAGAACAGAGTCGTGGGCCGCTGGAGCAAAGCAGGGGCGACCATCGTGGCCTGCGGTGGAGGTGTGGCGCTGGTATCGAGCGGGACATGGCGCTTGGACGTCGCGGATGTTGGAACCGCAGCCCTCTAGCTACCTCTCTCTCACTCGAACGGAGGTGGAAGAAGAACACGGACTTAAAATTTTCCGGCCGGCGCACGAACGCCGCCACGGGCGCA
>NW_025261736.1:0-1647 GCF_018294505.1 Triticum aestivum
TAACACGAGATTAGCAACAGTAACCGTGGTGACGTGGCATCATTAATGAAGGTTTACTGTAGCTTAATTATCCAGGCATCACAACCCCCCATGAAACACCTCTGGCTCCGACATATGTGTACTCTTTTGAGCACTCAAATGCAAAGAAATGGATGCATACGACTCCCCATCTCCAGTATCACTCACCTTGGTGCTTTCTACAGCAAGCCCAAGCCTCTTTAGAGCCAAATCCAAAATATATTGTCGGCTTTGGTAACACATCGTGGAGAGAGCTATTTGAGAAGATATATCATAAAAAAAAATATCAGCCATGTCACAAATGTAGAGAAGATTTACATAAAAAAAATCAACGGATCATCAGCAAGTGGGCTAACCTGAGGCAAGACCGGAATGTGGAGCTCGTCGTCTGATACATAGCTGTTGTCTCGCCTTCTCGCTTTGTACTGTTTTTACGAAGCAAATTTCATTATTGTTAAACAACAGAAAATACAAGGGCAGTTTTAGATGGGGTCTCAAAATAACAGTAAAAGCAGAAAACACTTTATATTGTCTTTTATCCATGTACCATCACAAAAGAACAACAATATTCTTACAGGCACATGGTAATAACCACAAAAATACGCACTTAAAATTAGCATGCTGATAGTGTCAATATCATGTGGAAAAGATCATAATCTGACGTATACACTTGTTATTTCTTATTATGGGTGCACATAAGCATTAGTGTTCACTTTTCCAGAATCAGAAATGTGTGGTCCTTACAATCAACTGGAAATCTTCATCATCAATTAGCTAAATCATTGTTCTAAGAATAGTGCTAAAGCCAGGAACATGAGTTTCACGAAAGGTAAAAAAACAATCTTAAGAAACTGTAATAGAAATTCCACTTGCATCAGTACCAATTCAATGGTTCCCAGGCATTAGAGACTAATATTATAAACTGAAAGCTAACATGTCCAGATCTTCTCCATCTTTTTTTGGTGCGCATTAGTATATTTCTTGATATCTACAGAGCCCAACAGCAAGTAAAATCCAAACTATAGACACTTTGGTCAGAAGCAAAGCACATGTCAGGCAACATTCAAACCAGAAATGCCAAATACCTTGATAAATGTTCAACTTGTGTTGCTTGCATGGCTCGGTTGTCAGATGGATTTGCAGGTCTTGGTTATAAGGGTTGTCTGCATGATGGAAGTTGTCCGACTGAGACCACATCATTCCGTACATTGGTGCCACAATTGGCATTGTCTTTACCAACCTCCAGAATTAATTGTCTCACACAACCATCAAGCTGCCAAAGAAAAGAAAATACATAAAGTTTGGCTATGTTTATGCAAACAATGTTTTTCTTTTCTAGCAAATTCACAACTAAGACACTGAAATGGACACTATTTACTACCATGCATATACACGCAAATAAAAAGTTCCTCTACAAAGGTTACTAAAAGTAAATGAATCCGAGAACTAACAAAAAATGCACAAAAAGATGTTCAAACTTGAGCACCTTCTTTCTGTAACATGGCATATACTCCTACAGAACACTTATTTGTAGTCAGTTAAAGAATGACATACAACACATGAATTAGAGAAATTATTTCTATAGCATGGATCCTTTGGTTTGAAGTCGCGAAGCACACAAATTTTAGC
>NW_025261737.1:0-1647 GCF_018294505.1 Triticum aestivum
GAACTATCACGTAGTCATCAAAATGTGTATGTCAGATGTTCGCAACATCCACAGACGACGCTCGAGGTTCAGCACACCGAGCGGTGCATTAAGGACATAAGCCTTCTGTGCAGCAATGAGGACAATCGTCAGTATACGGACCCAGTTCGCATAATTGCTACTGTCAACTTTCAACTAAATTTTCTCTAGGAACATATCTTAAACAGTAGAACTAAAGCATAAGCTATGACATAATTTGCAAAGACCTTTTGACTATGTTCATGACAATTAAGTTCATCTGATTATTTAATGAACTCCCACTTAGATAGACATCCCTCTAGTCATCTAAGTGATACATGATCCGAATCGACTAGACCGTGTCCGATCATCACGTGAGACGGACTAGTCATCAACGGTGAACATCTCCATGTTGATCGTATCTACTATACGACTCATGTTCGACCTTTCGGTCTCTTGTGTACCGAGGCCATGTCTGTACATGCTAGGCTCGTCAAGTCAACCTAAGTGTTTCGCATGTGTAAATCTGGCTTACACCCGTTGTATGCGAACGTTAGAATCTATGACACCCGATCATCACGTGGTGATTCGAAACAACGAACCTTCGCAACGGTGCACAGTTAGGGGGAACACATCTCTTGAAATTTTAGTGAGGGATCATCTTATTTATGCTACCGTCGTTCTAAGCAAATAAGATGTAAACATGACAAACATCACATGCAAATCATAAAGTGACATGATATGGCCAATATCATCTTGCGCCTTTTGATCTCCATCTTCGAGGCGCGGCATGATCACCTTCGTCACCGGCATGACACCATGATCTCCATCATCATGATCTCCATCATCGTGTCTTCATGAAGTTGTCTCGCCAACTATTACTTCTACTACTATGGCTAACGGTTAGCAATAAAGTAAAGTAATTACATGGCGTTTACATTGACACGCAGGTCATACAATAAATTAAGACAACTCCTATGGCTCCCGCCGGTTATCATACTCATCGACATGCAAGTCGTGATTCCTATTACAAGAACATGATCAATCTCATACATCACATATATCATTCATCACATCCTTTTGGCCATATCACATCACATAGCATACCCTGCAAAAACAAGTTAGACGTCCTCTAATTGTTGTTGCATGTTTTACGTGGCTGCTATGGGTTTCTAGCGAACGTTTCTGACCTACGCAAAAGCCACAACGGTGATATGCCAATTGCTATTTACCCTTAATAAGGACCCTCTTCATCGAATCCGATCCGACTAAAGTGGGAGAGACAGACACCCGCTAGCCACCTTATGCATCAAGTGCATGTCAGTCGGTGGAACCTGTCTCACGTAAGAGTACGTGTAAGGTCGGTCCGGGCCGCTTCATCCCACAATGCCGCCGAATCAAGATAAGACTAGTAACGGCAAGCAAATTGAACAAATCATCGCCCACAACTACTTTGTGTTCTACTCGTGCATAGAATCTACGCATAGACCTAGCTCATGATGCCACTGTTGGGGAACGTAGCAATCATTCAAAATTTTCCTACGTATCACCAAGATCAATCTAGGAGATGCTAGCAACGAGAGAGAGGGAATGCATCTTCATACCCTTGAAGATCGCTAAGCGGAAGCGTTACAAGAACGCGGTGGAGTC
>NW_025261738.1:0-1647 GCF_018294505.1 Triticum aestivum
GGAGCGGTGGGGAGGAAGAGGGAGTCGAGGCGGAGCTCCTGAGCTAGTCGGGGGAGCGAGGGGTGGTCGGAGACGGCGGCTATGGCGAACGGCGGCGACGGTGGTGTTCGGCCGTGAGAGAGAGAGAGAGAGAGAGCAGCACGGGAGAGAGAGAGGGATAAGGCCAGGGGATCGGGGCGGCACCGAGAAGAAGCGCCGCGGCGTCGCGCTGGCGGGGGAGGCAGGCAGACGAGCTGGTGGCGTGGCGCTCCGGCCGTGCGCGCGCGCCGGCCACACGCCTGGCCGACTGGCGCCAGGAGGACGACGGCGGTGGTGGGCTGGGCTGGCTTGCTGGGCCGGCCAGCTGGCTGGGCCGCACAGGGAAGTTTTTCCCCTTTTTTCTGTTTCTGTTTTTATTTAATATATCTGCAACTTTGTTGAATTAAATAAAATACCTAGGCAACTCCAAAAATCACCAAACTACTCCTGGTCCATAGTTGGATTATTTCCAACCTGAAACATTTTAGTTTGGAGATATTTGAGCATTTAAATATTTTATATTATTTTAAATGCCCAAATTCAAATATTTATGATTTAAATCAAAAACCCTAGGATGGCCTAGGAAAATGTGCACCACTTTTGGCAGAGGTTCTGAACCAAGGCAAAAATGATGGGCATTTTAGAAGGGCATTTCAGGTTCATTGAAAAATTATTTTAGTAACCCTAGTTGGTTTCAGAGGGGACTGGGGGTTCTGTCATCCCCATTTCAAGTTTCTGATGAAAGAGTAAACATGATGCAACACTCTAATGCATGACTAGCTAGGTTGTGACAACTCACCCCCACTCAAAAGAATCTCGTCCCGAGATTTGGGTTCCTCCGAGAAGAAGGCGGGATATTCAAGTCGAAGACGATCCTCCCTTTCCCAAGTTGCTTCATCCTCAGAATGGTGCGACCATTGAACCTTGAGAAACTTGATATTATGACGTCGCGTGGTACGTCCGGCTTGATCGAGGATACAAATGGGGTACTCTCGATATGTAAGATCATCTTGGAGATCAAGCGTTTCATGGTCCACTTCACGGATAGGATCCGAGAAGCAACGCCTGAGTTGAGAAACGTGGAAGACATCGTGAACTCTGGAGAGGTGCGGAGGTAGTTCCAACTGGTAGACAACTTCTCCTCGTTTGGCGAGAATGCGAAAGGGTCCAATGTAACGAGGAGCTAATTTGCCTTTGATACCGAAACGATGGGTTCCCTTTAGAGGGGTGACCCGAAGATAAGCCTTCTCGTCAACCTCGAAAGTCATAGCCTTATGTTTTCGGTCATATTGACTCTTTTGACGGGATTGGGCTGTTTTCAACTTTTCACGAACGATACGAACTTGTTCTTCTGCTTCCTGAATCATATCCGGGCCAAAGAATTGTCTTTCCCCGGTCTCTGACCAGTTAAGGGGTGTTCGACATCGTCGTCCATAGAGAACTTCAAAAGGGGCTTTACCCAAGCTAGATTGATAGCTGTTGTTGTAAGCGAATTCGGCAAATGGAAGGCACTTCTCCCAGTCCATTCCGAAAGAGATAACGGAGGCTCGAAGCATGTCTTCTAGAATCTGATTGACGCGTTCCACTTGACCACTTGACTGAGGGTGGAAAGCGGTGCTAAAGGAGAGA
>NW_025261739.1:0-1647 GCF_018294505.1 Triticum aestivum
ACGCACAGATTGCGACGAACAAGGCCACGGTGGACAGGTTTTGCGTCACACTCTTGGAGGGGACGGTGCGGCGGAACCGGAGCTCGCCGACAACGCAGCCCCCGCCTTTCCCATCACGACGTACAGATCCTTGGTGGAACCAATATCCGCAACGACGGGTCTAAGACCGGTCCCTCCTTCATGAGGCCCGCGTCCCCGACGAACAGGTCAATGGCGTACAGATCCTTCACTGAACCGAATGTTGCAACGACGCTGTCCAAGACTAGTCCCTCCTTCGAGAGGCACACCCACCATGGCGGACAGGTCCTTAGTGTATAGGTCCATGGCATCGCCGGCGCACAGGTCACTCTTTCACGTAGTACCAGCCCAAGGCGATGCGGCCTTTGCGACACCACTTTCCACGGCCCTGTGAGGCGGCGCCTTTGCCTTGGCAGACCGCCAAATACTTGGCGTCTAGCCAAGATGAGGCGCCAACCACCCCGGCCACGCCAATGTGAGCGTGTGTCCGTTAGTTTTTACACTGATGCCGGTCTCCCCAAACTGTTACTCCCGCAAGGCGTAGCCTCTTGAACACCCCGATGAAGCAACAGGTCATCAAGAAGTCTGAGCCGACCGCGACCCATGCTACCCCAACACCAACTACTCCAACGCCGCCAAGACCGACGAGGCACGACGGCCAGGGCAGGCGCGGCCACCGCTAAGACCACGCCACTTGCGGCGTGTGTACCGACGAGGACACGGGCTCTGCCGCTGCCCACACACACATCAC
This sequence comes from Triticum aestivum, assembly GCF_018294505.1. NCBI lineage: Eukaryota > Viridiplantae > Streptophyta > Magnoliopsida > Poales > Poaceae > Triticum > Triticum aestivum. Next base: position 770 of record NW_025261739.1, read on the forward strand.
CATCATCATGCATGGAGGACGAGAAGCGAAGACAACGAAGACGACCACACAGCTTAATTGGAGGTATCTCGCGAAGCAACCCGCGGGAGTAATTAACCGGGAGCCTTCCGAGGCCCTGGGAACCAGGAGACCGCAATCGCCACAGTCAGGCAGGCCGCGCTAGTAGGCCACGGAGCGCATATGTAAAGGGATCTTGTAATTTTGTTTCTCCACTGAGAGATTAATAAAGTGCATGTTTCCCTCTGTTTATTTGTGTACTTAGTACACTGGCACGCCCGCAATTTTTTATTTCCCCTGGCGCATAGAGACATAATAACACGATAACCATTGTTGTTTGTTATTATTTTTCATGTCAAACAATGCTAATTTCCATGTCATATGTATGTTGTAGACAGTAGAGTAAATGTTATATGGTTAAGTTAGGATTCATCCACCATTTAGCTCACTATCATGCACCCTATTGCATTCTATGGCTCGAATCATTTTCATTCAAGTTAAACTTGACTATAATCAAACTTGATCAAAGCTATTAATAGAGTCATAGTGCCACCGAATCGAGCTCACTAGTGCAACCACACTTTCCTGGATGAGGATGTTCTAATTCGCTCTATTATCATGCCTCTCGCCGGTGCCTCTAACGAGGGAATGTTATGTGCACGTGCTACCCTAGCCCAGTAGGCGTCAATAACCTTGTGAGCCCAAGTTTTATAGTATCGAGGTCCCCGTTTGGGACGATAAAGTTTGGTTGGCCACGGCGGTGGCGGCCACAAAGGTGGCGGATTCACGAGTTGACATAGGGGTGACCCATGGCATAGCCCAGACAGGAGTTTTTCGGAGTGGTCGGGAGAGTGTATATAATAGATTGGTTTTGTTGGAAC
>NW_025261740.1:0-1647 GCF_018294505.1 Triticum aestivum
TTGGAGTAGTTGGTGTTGGAGTAACATGGGTCGCGCTCGGCTTAGACTTCTTGACAACATGTTGCTTTATCGGGGTGTTCAAGGGGCTACGCCTTGCGGGTGTAACGGTTTGGGAGACCGGCGTCAGCGTAAAAATGGACACGCGCTCATGTTGGCGTGGCCGGGGTGGTTGGCACCTCATCTCGGAACCCCCCGGGAGAGTTAATGGGCCACATGGGCCTTGGTGGGAAGAGAGAGCGGCGTCCAGGGTGGGTCGCGCGCCCCCTCTCCCTCTGGTCCGAATTGGACTCGGAGGGGGGGGGGCAGCGCCCCCCTTTCCTTCCCCCCTCTCCCCCTTCCTTCCCCCTCCTAGTAGGAGTAGGAAAGGAGGAATCCGACTCCTACTAGGAGGAGGATTCCTCCTCCTTGGCTTGCCCCAAGGGGCCGGCCGGCCTCCCCCCTTGCTCCTTTATATACGGGGGCGGGGGGCACCCCATCGACACACAAGTTGATCTTCGTGATCGTTCCTTAGCCGTGTGCGGTGCCCCCCTCCATGATATTACACCTCAGTCATATTGTAGCGGTGCTTAGGCGAAGCCCTGCAACGGTTGAACATCAAGATCGTCACCACGCCGTCGTGCTGACGGAACTCCTCCCCGAAGCTTTGCTGGATCGGAGCCCTGGGTGCGTCATCGAGCTGTACGTGTGTCAAGAACTCGGAGGTGCCGGATTAACGGTGCTTGGATTGGTTGGACCGGGAAGACGTACGACTACTTCCTCTACGTTGCGTCAACGCTTCCGCTTCGGTCTACGAGGTGGCATCCGAGCCTAGGTTTTATGGTTTGATGTTATATGCACGAGTAGAACACAAGTGAGTTGTGGGCGATATAAGCCATACTGCTTACCAGCATGTCATACTTTGGTTCGGCGATATTGTTGGATGAAGCGGCCCGGACCGACATTACGCGTACGCTTACGCGAGACTGGTTCTACCGCCGTGCTTTGCATACATGTGGCTAGCGGGTGTCAGTTTCTCCAACTTTAGTTGAACCGAGTGTGGCTATGCCCGGTCCTTGCGAAGGTTAAAACAGCACCAACTTGACAAACTATCGTTGTGGTTTTGATGCATAGGTGAGATTGATTCTTGCTTAAGCCTGTAGCAGCCACGTAAAACTTGCAACAACAAAGTAGAGGACGTCTAACTTGTTTTTGCAGGGCATGTTGTGATGTGATATGGTCAAGACATGATGCTAAATTTTATTGTATGAGATGATCATGTTTTGTAACCGAGTTATCGGCAACTGGCAGGAGCCATATGGTTGTCGCTTTATTGTATGCAATGCAATCGCCCTGTAATGCTTTACTTTATCACTAAGCGGTAGCGATAGTCGTAGAAGCATAAGATTGGCGATACGACAACGATGCTACAATGGAGATCAAGGTGTCGCGCCGGTGACGATGGTGATCATGACGGTGCTTCGAAGATGGAGATCACAAGCACAAGATGATGATGGCCATATCATATCACTTATATTGATTGCATGTGATGTTTATCTTTTATGCATCTTATCTTGGTTTGATTGACGGTAGCATTTTAAGATGATCTCTCACTAATTATCAAGAAGTGTTCTCCCTGAGTATGCACCGTTGCCAAAGTTCGTCGTGCCC
>NW_025261741.1:0-1647 GCF_018294505.1 Triticum aestivum
AACTGTAGCAACGGTGCACAGTTAGGGGAGAACACTTCTTGAAATTTTGTAAGGGATCATCTTATTTACTACCGTCGTCCTAAGTAAACAAGATGCATAAACATGATAAACATCACATGCAATCAAATAGTGACATGATATGGCCAATATCATTTTGCTCCTTTTGATCTTCATCTTCGGGGCTCCATGATCATCATCGTCACCGGCATGACACCATGATCTCCATCATCATGATCTCCATCATCGTGTCTTCATGAAGTTGTCACGCCAACGACTACTTCTACTTCTATGGCTAACGCGTTTAGCAATAAAGTAAAGTAAGTTACATGGCGTTCTTCAATGACACGCAGGTCATACAAAAAATAAAGACAACTCCTATGGCTCCTGCCGGTTGTCATACTCATCGACATGCAAGTCGTGAATCCTATTACAAGAACATGATCAATCTCATACATCACATATATCATTCATCACATCCTTTCTGGCCATATCACATCACATAGCATACCCTGCAAAAACAAGTTAGACGTCCTCTAATTGTTGTTTGCATGTTTTACGTGGCTGCTATGGGTTTCTAGCAAGAACGTTTCTTACCTACGCATGAACCACAACGTGATATGCCAATTTCTATTTACCCTTCATAAGGACCCTTTTCATCGAATCCGATCCGACTAAAGTGGGAGAGACAGACACCCGCCAGCCACCTTATGCAACTAGTGCATGTTTGTCGGTGGAACCGGTCTCACGTAAGCGTACGTGTAAGGTTGGTCCGAGCCGCTTCATCCCACGATGCCGCCGAATCAAGATAAGACTAGTAACGGCAAGCATATTGAACAATATCGACGCCCACAACTACTTTGTGTTCTACTCGTGCAAAGAATCTACGCAATAGACCTAGCTCTGATACCACTGTTGGGGAACGTAGCAGAAATTCAAAATTTTCCTACGTGTCACCAAGATCTATCTATGGAGAGACCAGCAACGAGTAGAAAGGGAGTGCATCTACATACCCTTGTAGATCGCTAAGCGGAAGCGTTCAAGTGAATGGGGTTGATGGAGTCGTACTCGTCGTGATTCAAATCACCGATGACCAAGTGCCGAACGGGCGGCACCTCCGCGTTCAACACACGTACAGCCCGGTGACGTCTCCCATGCCTTGATCCAGCAAGGAGAGAGGGAGAGGTTGAGGAAGACTCCATCCAACAGCAGCACAACGGCGTGGTGGTGGTGGAGGAGCGTGGCAATCCCGCAGGGCTTCACCGAGCACCTACGGGAGAGGAGATGTGTCACGGGAGGGAGAGGGAGGCAACCAAAGGCCTTAGGTATGATTGCTCCTCCTTTTCCCCACTATATATAGGGCCAAGGGAGAGGGGGAGGGCGCAGCCTTGCCCCCTCCTCCAAGGAAGGGGTGCGGCTAAGGATGGGGAGGAGTCCATCCTCCCCAAGGCACCTCGGAGGTGCCTTCCCCCTTTAGGACTCTTCCCTTTTTCCTTTATCTTGGCGCATGGGCCTCTAGGGGCTGGTGCCCTTGGCCCAAGTAGGCCAAGGCGCACCCCCCTCAGCCCATGTGGCCCCCCGGGGCAGGTGGCCCCACCCGGTGGGCCCCCGGGACCCTTCCGGTGGTCCCGGTACAATACCGATGACCCC
>NW_025261742.1:0-1647 GCF_018294505.1 Triticum aestivum
CAGTGAGCAATCTGAGTTGTGAGAGAAAATATCTATTTGCTTTCTTCTTTGACTAATTAATATCATTCAGAGTAGATGATGCAAGCAATCAACATTCAGTTTTGACCATAACAGTACAGTTGCTCAGAGTTTAAGCATGTGTAGTGTACAACTGCTCCATGATCAGCAACAGTTTCTTTCACTAATTTTCAGTTAACAGCAATCCATAATTTTTTTTCAGCTAAAACTATTGATGATTTTTTGTTCAGTGGCCTGTTAGATCTGGAATGGAAGCACACATAAGTTGAGCTGATTTTTATCCATATGAAAGCAGAGGACCATATGGTCTGTGGCATTTTCATCCATATGAAAGTAGAGGCACATTGTGGTGCTAGTTTGCTGGGTTTTGTCTCCGACCATCGTGTCGTGATGATTTTGCAGGTACCGCGAGAGGCCCTTGAGTTTGCCGGAATGTCGATTAACTTCCGTTCCGGCAAATTCGGGTACTCCATATGTCCTATTTTCAGCAAAGGTCATGCTGAAATTTTCCATGAATTTTAGCATGACTTTGCTAAAAATCGGACATATGGGGTACTTGCTACTAATGCATGGGCTGGGGTATCTTAGTACTTAATTAAGTAGGATCAACTGCCTCTTGTGTTATGCATGAGCCTCGGCGTCGACAAACCCTAAATGATAAAATCTTGGCTTTTAGGGTGCCTCGGTGTCGATAAGAACCTAAATGATGAAAGCTTAGGCTTTTAGGGTGCCTCGGCGTCGACAAACCCTAAATGATAAAAGCTTAGATTTTAGGATGCCTTGGTATCGACAAACCCTAAAAGATGAGACCATGATCTTGTTCCTTGACAATAACCAACTTTTTGACCAAACTTTTTTCCTATTTAGAGCGAAACATGGCCCACAACGATGAGGCCGGCGGTTCGGGCGGCAAGCAATTCTGGGAGCTGTCCCAGGAGATGGAGGAACAACCTCACTGCTATGAGGACGCCACGGAAGACACCGATGCTGACTACACAACCCCTAGTGGCGTCGGGGATGACACCACTGATGGTGCCGCCGAGGATGCCACCACTGATGGTGCCGCCGAGGATGCCACCACTGATGATGGCAGCGCACGCACAGATGACAGCCAACCGAAGAGGCAACGGAAGGACCGGTGCCCGAACACGCTCCGCACCGTCAAGGAGGAAGTTACTCAAGTGGACTCCGACGGTCATCCAACGGAGCCCAAACATATAGTCAAGGGGTACTCGGTTCAGCTCGGGTGCATTCTCTGGAGCACCGTCTCGATCAACACCGAGAACCTTAGGCATAAGGACCAAGGGAATTTGCGCAATCTCCTCTTCACGAAGCTGCACAAACAATACAAGTTCCCCGCTGAATTTGAAAACACACGCCTCTCAGGGAATAAAGTGTACAGTGGCGCCCTCACGAGGATGAGCACGGCCCTGTCTACTTGGAGAAGCGCGGTGAAGAGAATGATTGAGAAAGGTGATAGTTATGAGAAGATCAAGGCGAAAAATCCTTCGATCAGTGAAGATGACTACAAGGAGTTCAAGATCAAGTGCGAGAGCAGCGCAACCTCCGAATCAAGTCAGTGGGGGAAAGAAATGCGGGAGTTGAACTTAGGGGAACACAAACTCGGTC
>NW_025261743.1:0-1647 GCF_018294505.1 Triticum aestivum
TGTAATGAATCTAACACCCATGGAGCTTTGGTGCTGATCATGTTTTGCTCGTGGAAGAGGCTTAGTCAACGGGTCTGCAACATTCAGATCCGTATGTATCTTGCAAATCTCTATGTCTCCCACCTGGACTAGATCCCGGATGGAGTTGAAGCGTCTCTTGATGTGTTTGGTCCTTTTGTGAAATCTGGATTCCTTTGCCAAGGCAATTGCACCAGTATTGTCACAAAAGATTTTCATTGGACCCGATGCACTAGGTATGACACCTAGATCGGATATGAACTCCTTCATCCAGACTCCTTCATTTGCTGCTTCCGAAGCAGCTATGTATTCCGCTTCACATGTAGATCCCGCTACAACGCTTTGTTTAGAACTGCACCAACTGACAGCTCCACCGTTTAATGTAAACACGTATCCGGTTTGCGATTTAGAATCGTCCGGATCAGTGTCAAAGCTTGCATCAACGTAACCTTTTACGTTGAGCTCTTTGTCACTTCCATATACGAGAAACATATCCTTAGTCCTTTTCAGGTATTTCAGGATGTTCTTGACCACTGTCCAGTGATCCATTCCTGGATTACTTTGGTACCTCCCTGCTAAACTTATAGCAAGGCACACATCAGGTCTGGTACACAGCATTGCATACATGATAGAGCCTATGGCTGATGCATAGGGAACATCTTTCATATTCTCTCTATCTTCTGCAGTGGTCGGGCATTGAGTCTTACTCAATTTCGCACCTTGTAACACAGGCAAGAACCCTTTCTTTGCTTGATCCATTTTGAACTTCTTCAAAATTTTGTCAAGGTATGTGCTTTGTGAAAGTCCAATTAAGCGTCTTGATCTATCTCTATAGATCTTAATGCCTAATATGTAAGCAGCTTCACCGAGGTCTTTCATTGAAAAACTTTTATTCAAGTATCCCTTTATGCTATCCAGAAATTCTATATCATTTCCAATCAGTAATATGTCATCCACATATAATATCAGAAATGCTACAGAGCTCCCACTCACTTTCTTGTAAATGCAGGCTTCTCTGAAAGTCTGTATAAAACCAAATGCTTTGATCACACTATCAAAACGTTTATTCCAACTCCGAGAGGCTTGCACCAGTCCATAAATGGATCGCTGGAGCTTGCACACTTTGTTAGCTTCCTTTGGATCGACAAAACCTTCTGGTTGCATCATATACAACTCTTCTTCCAGAAATCCATTTAGGAATGCAGTTTTGACATCCATTTGCCAAATTTCATAATCATAAAATGCGGCAATTGCTAACATGATTCGGACGGACTTAAGCATCGCTACGGGTGAGAAGGTCTCATCGTAGTCAATTCCTTGAACTTGTCGAAAACCTTTTGCGACAAGTCGAGCTTTGTAGACAGTAACATTACCATCAGCGTCAGTCTTCTTCTTAAAGATCCATTTATTCTCAATTGCTTGCCGATCATCGGGCAAGTCAACCAAAGTCCATACTTTGTTCTCATACATGGATCCCATCTCAGATTTCATGGCTTCAAGCCACTTTACGGAATCTGGGCTCACCATCGCTTCTTCATAGTTCGTAGGTTCATCATGATCTAGTAGCATGACCTCCAGAACAGGATTACCGTACCACTCTGGTGCGGATCTTACTCTGGTTGATCTACG
>NW_025261744.1:0-1647 GCF_018294505.1 Triticum aestivum
TACAATAAAGCGACAACCATATGGCTCCTGCCAGTTGCCGATAACTTGGTTACAAAACATGATCATCTCATACAATAAAATTCAGCATCATGCCTTGACCATATCACATCACAACATGCCCTGCAAAAACAAGTTAGACGTCCTCTACTTTGTTGTTGCATGTTTTACGTGGCTGCTACGGGCTTAAGTAAGAACCAATCTCACCTACGCATCAAAACCACAACGATAGTTTGTCAAATAGACTCCGTTTTAACCTTCGCAAGGACCGGGCGTAGCCATACTTGGTTCAACTAAAGTTGGAGAGGCAGTCGCCCGCAAGCCATCTCTGTGCAAAGCACGTCGAGGGAACCGGTCTCGCGTAAGCGTACGCGTAAGGTTGGTCCGGGTCGTCTCGTCCAACAATACCGCTGAACCAAAATATGACATGCTGGTAGGCAGTATGACTTGTATCGTCCACAACTCACTTGTGTTCTACTCGTGCATATAACATCAACATCATTAACCTAGGCTATGATACCACTGTTGGGTTTCGTAGTAATTTCAAAAAATTTCCTACGCACACGCAAGATCATGTGATGCATAGCAACGAGGGGAGAGTGTTGTCTACGTACCCAACGCAGACCGACTGCGGAAGCGATGACACAACGTAGAGGAAGTAGTCGTACGTCTTCACGATCCAACCGATCAAGCACCGAAACTACGGCACCTCCGAGTTCGAGCACACGTTCAGCTCGATGACGATCCCCGGACTCCGATCCAGCAAAGTGTCGGGGAAGAGTTCCGTCAGCACGACGGCGTGGTGACGATCTTGATGAACTACAGCAGCAGGGCTTCGCCTAAACTCCACTACAGTATTATCGAGGAATATGGTGGCAGGGGGCACCGCACACGGCTAAGGAATCGATCACGTGGATCAACTTGTGTCAACTTGTGTGTTTAGAGGTGCCCCTGCCTCCGTATCTAAAGGAGTAGAGAGGGGGAGGCTGGCCGGCCATAGAGGGAGGCGCAGGAGAGTCCTACTCCCTCTGGGAGTAGGATTCCTCCCCCCAATCCTAGTCCAACTAGGATTCCTCGGAGGGGAAGGGAGAGAGGGGGGGCCGGCCACCTTCTCCTAGTCCTAATAGGACTAGGGGAGGGGGAAGAGGCGCAGCCACCTTGGGCTGCCCCTTTCTCCTTTCCACTAAGGCCCATGAAGGCCCATATGGCTCCCGGGGGGTTCCGGTAACCTCCCGGTAACCCGGTAAAATCCCGATTTCACCCGGAACACTTCCGATGTCCAAACATAGGCTTCCAATATATCAATCTTTACGTCTCGACCATTTCGAGACTCCTCGTCATGTTCGTGATCACATCCGGGACTCCGAACAACCTTCGGTACATCAAAATGCATAAACTCATAATATAACTGTCATCGTAACCTTAAGCGTGCGGACCCTACGGGTTCGAGAACAATGTAGACATGACCGAGACATGTCTCTGGTCAATAACCAATAGCGGGACCTGGATGCCCATATTGGCTCCTACATATTCTACGAAGATCTTTATCGGTCAGACCGCATAACAACATACGTTGTTCCCTTTGTCATCGGTATGTTACTTGCCCGAGATTCGATCGTCGGTATCCAATACCTAGTTCAATCTCGTTAC
>NW_025261745.1:0-1647 GCF_018294505.1 Triticum aestivum
GGTTGTAGATGACTTGAACTAAACTTAATTAAATGAATCAACCGTGTGTGTTACCGTGATGGCCCCTTCTCGGCGGAGTCCGGGAAGTGGACACGGTGTTGGAGTTATGCTTGCGCAGGATGTTCCTTTAGCTTCTCGCTCGTGCTTCGCCTTCTCTTCTCGCTCTCTTTTGCGTATAAGTTAGCCACCACATATGCTAGTCGCTTGCTGCAGCTCCACATATATTTGCCTTATCCATTCCTATGAGCTTAAATAGTTTTGATCGCGTGGGTGTGAGATTGCTGAGTCCCTGTGGCTCACAGATACTACAACTCCAGATGCAGGTCCAGGTGATTCCGCTCCAGTTGACGATTACGAGCTCAGGTGGGAGTTCGACGAGGACTCTCAGCGATACTATGTGTCTTTTCCGGATGATCAGTAGTGGTGCCTAGTTGGGGTTATCGATTCAGGACCTTGTCGCATGTTGGGGGTCTTTTCTATTTTGGCGCCGTAGTCGGGCCATGAGTGTTTGTTTGATGGATGTTATTTACGTACTCTGATGTGACGTGGCGAGTGTAAGCCAACTATGTTATCTCCCCCTTTTATTATGTATTACATGGGATGTTGTAATGATTGCCTGACTTGCGACATTGCTTTCAATGCGGTTATGCCTCTAAGTCGTGCCTCGACACGTGGGAGCTATAGCCGCATCGAGGGCGTTACAAGTTGGTAATCAGAGCCTTCCCCGACCTTAGGAGCCCCATTGCTTGATCGTTTTTAGCAGCCGAGTTGTGTCTAGAAAAAATGTTTTGAGTCCTTAGGAATTATATATCGGAGAGCTTAGGAATTCTTTTTACTTCCCAGTCTCCTCATCGCTCTGGTAAGGCATCCTGGCGTAGAGTTTTGACTTTTCTCTTCTAAAAATTTCACTAAATTTTTTTTTTAGGATCACGCGAGTATCTTGGTTTTGTTCCGATGGTTTTGTGACGAGAACATTGTTCTTGGTGCCTCCTGTCTTTAGGGGTTGTGGCAGTGTCCCGGGGAGTTGAGCTCCGAGGTGTTGTCGTCACAATTTTATCGTTGCAATTCTGGTATACTTGAGATATGTTCACCGACATCGAAAATCTCTTTTATGCAGTTCGTTGGTGAGATAACCTCGACGCCACCCAGTACTGGGGCGGGAGTTCGGGAGTATCGCCATTACTTGTATAACGGATGCTTTTCGAAGGTTGAGGTAGATGGTTTCCGAAGTTTTCCTGGTTATGTGTTGAAGGATGGATACAGCTGGATGTAGGATTTGCTAGTTTGGGTGAGATATTGTGCTTCCCCTGTATCCCCAACACCTGATTGCATAACCGGAAAGGTTCGGGAGTTTCATAGGTGGGAATTCTAGTAGCTCTAGTTCTTCTTCCACGGATATTGGTTTGAGATTGGGATTTCTTACCGATTATTCGTTCTTGATCCGTACCTTGTTGATTTATTTCTCTACCTTAATTCTTCGTGGCTTCGCAATTTATGGATATGTGATCATTTGAAGAGGAATGCATTCGTTCATTTTGTTCGGATGTGAAGACTATATGTTGCAATTTTCATTCCGTTGGATTCAGCTTCTATATTGTTGTCTATCTATGTGCTAATGGTGGTCAACCTCTTCAGGATGGCTCCTCC
>NW_025261746.1:0-571 GCF_018294505.1 Triticum aestivum
GTGCGATCAAATAAACTAAACCGATCGGCCGGTTAGATCTAAACCGAAGAAAAACCGCGACTAAAACCCGATCTAACAAAATAAACCTAACTGTTCGCGGGATCTAATCTACACCGTTAGATTAAGATCGGACAGGGAGGAGAGAAGGAGAGCTCACAGCGGCGGCGGTGGAACTCCGGCGATGGCGGTGGTGGCTGTGGTCGACGGTGGCGATGCTCCCATGGTCGTCGGCGTCGGGGAAGAGCACCAGACGACGAGGCGCTCGATGGCGAGCTCGGCGGTGGTCGGTAGTGGCCTTGGAGACGACGGAGTCGAACGGCGGTGAGGTCCGGTGGTGAAGAGGGCGATGGCTCCAGGGATCCTTGGCGACGGCGGAGCGGCTCAGGGAATGTGCAGGAACGAGGGGAGTCTGGGCGTTTGCTCGGGGGCGTCGGGGAGGTCGGAGGCGGGCTCTAGGGCATCAATGGTGCGGCGGCGGTGCTCGGCTCCGGCGAGAGATTACGGGCGAGGCAAGGGGTTTCGGTGAGGGGAAAGGAGGGGAACGGGTCGAGGGAGAGGGGTATTTATAGGG
>NW_025261746.1:631-1647 GCF_018294505.1 Triticum aestivum
GGGGAGGAGTTCTTGGAGGAGGGGGCGAGGGGATTCGTGATCCCGAGAAGATCGGGATTCCGGCGGCGGCGGCGCGACTTGGCGTGGGGAGGAAGAAGACGGCGGGCGAGGGCGATCGGGCAGTGGGGCCCAGCGGTCAGTGGCACAAGGGTGAGAGAGAGAGGAGCGGGCGACCGAAGGAGAGGGGCTTCGGGCGACGGCGCTGGCTGGGCCGCGGCTCGAGTGGCTGGCTGGCTGGGCCGGCTGGCTCCTGGGCCGCCTGGCCTGGCTAGCGCTAGGTTTTGTTTTTTTTTGTTTTTAACAGACAAACAAAAGTAAAAAGAACCAAAATAATAAAAACTACTTATAGGCATAATATATATAAAAATGTTCAGAAAAACATTTCCTAGAACATGAACTATTTATATAGTTCAAATAAAATCCACAAAAAAATCAAATAAAGCAAACAGTGCTACTGTTGCATTAAAATCCAACAAAAATCATTTTTAAAATACCAAAATTATTTCAAAATTATTTTCTCCTAATTTTCCATTGAAGGGAATCATTTTACCCTTATTTCCATTTATTTATTTTTAGGAGAAAAATATTTTGAATAAAATCCAAATAATTCCAAATTTGAAAGGGAGTTTCAAAATACTTTCAAATGACTTTCAATTTGATTCTTTTTAACTTCCAACTCATATTTCATATAATTGAAGAAGTCATTTTATCTTCTCTCCTGAAAATCATTGAGTTGCATAAAGTTTTGAATTTGAAATATTTTTCACATGGAATTCAAATCTTTTCAAAACCCTTTTCATTTATTCATATGGAAGATGTCATATCATCTTCACTCTAGGGTTTTGTGATGAAATGAATTTGAATTCATGGAGATCATAAATGCAAGGTGAAAGTTTGGGAAAGTCATTTCATTCCCTCTCATTCAACTTTCAAAATTTTCAAATTTCACTCAGTTCCACACAATCAAACAAACAATCAATCAAAACTATTTATTTAATATAACATTCCAAAATTTA
>NW_025261747.1:0-1647 GCF_018294505.1 Triticum aestivum
TGTTTTTATTGCTCTACGTGATGCACGTTTGTTTGGTAACCTTGGGAAGTGCACCTTTTGCACCGACCGAGTATCTTTTCTTGGCTATGTTGTTACTCCACAGGGAATTGAAGTTGACAAAGCCAAGATTGAAGCTGTTGAGAGTTGGCCGCAGCCCAAAACGGTCACACAAGTGAGGAGTTTTCTTGGCCTCGCTGGATTCTATAGGCGTTTTGTGAGAGATTTCAGCACCATTGCTGCACCTCTCAACGAGCTTACAAAGAAGGATGTGCCTTTTCTTTGGGGTACCGCACAGGAAGAAGCCTTCACGGTATTGAAAGATAAGTTGACACATGCTCCTTTACTCCAACTTCCTGATTTTAATAAGACTTTTGAGCTTGAATGTGATGCTAGTGGAATTGGATTAGGAGGTGTGTTATTACAAGATGGCAAACCTGTTGCATACTTTTCTGAAAAATTGAGTGGGCCTAGTCTGAATTATTCTACTTATGATAAAGAATTATATGCTCTTGTTCGGACTTTAGAAACATGGCAACATTATTTATGGCCCAAAGAATTTGTTATATATTCTGATCATGAATCATTGAAACATATTAAAAGTCAAGCTAAACTGAATCGTAGACATGCTAAATGGGTTGAATTCATTGAGACTTTCCCTTATGTCATTAAACACAAGAAGGGAAAAGAAAATGTTATTGCTGATGCTTTGTCTCGTCGCTATACTATGCTTTCACAACTTGACTTCAAAATATTTGGTTTGGAGACCATCAAAGATCAATATGTGCATGATGCTGATTTTAAAGATGTAATGCATAATTGTAAAGAAGGAATGATAAGGCAAAGGTGTCCCGTCTTTCGATGAGATGATGGATATCGCTTTGGTGGAAGTCGACTTTGACGATCCGACTACGAACGTGCGAGGACGTCGCGCCTTAGCAATCGCTAAACCAACTCCGAGAGGTTATTGACCACGCCGGAGCACGATCAAACGAAGAACAAGCAAGAAACTGAGATTGCAATCTGGATATTGCGAATATAAGATGAAAGCTTTATTGATCAAGGTGGGGTTCTGTGACGCCTTTGTCTGGTCGTTGAACACAAACGAAGTACGCGAAGTTGCAGCTATGGCGAACTTTTAATCTAAACAAAACCCAAAGTCTAAACGATGCCCTAAGGGCTGTATATATGGAGGAAGAGGGGGGGATTTCGTGGCCCTTGGTGGAGGGGTCCGAAATCAACCCTATCTCTTGTTTCCCCACACATACGGACTCTAAAAATAGCCTATACTTATGTATTTCGAAATTACATGGGCCTGGCCCAATAATAAGGTGACGCAGCACCTAAAATAGCCTCGGGGCGAAATTTATGAAGTGGCATCTTGTATATTTCGTCCAAGGCTTCATGCACCCATTATGGTGGCTTCAAAGTCCTGAAATCATCACTTGTAACTCCGTTCTTGTTCCCCTTGCGCATGCCATCATCTCCATGCTTGTTCTTGCTCCAATGTTCATCCTTCTCCAAGCTAGGCCCTTCATTTGTAAGCAAAACAAATGTATCCAATTTAGGCAGCATCATATTCTCATGAACATTAGAATCATTACCAAGAAACGAAAGTACCTGGTAATTTAGTTGGCGTGCGCGAGCTCT
>NW_025261748.1:0-1647 GCF_018294505.1 Triticum aestivum
ACCATCGGAGCATGACCATAAAACATATCTCTCATATAAATCGAACAACCATTATTCTCAGACTTAAATGAGTAGCCATCTCGTATTAAACGAGATCCAGATACAATGTTCATGCTCAAACTTGGCACTAAATAACAATTATTAAGGTTCAAAACTAATCCCGTAGGTAAATGTAGAGGCAGCGTGCCGACGGCGATCACATCGACTCTGGAACCATTCCCGACGCGCATCGTCACCTCGTCCTTCGCCAGTCTCCGTTTATTCCGCAGCTCCTGCTGTGAGTTACAAATATGAGCAACGGCACCGGTATCAAATACCCAGGAGTTACTACGAGTACTGGTAAGGTACACATCAATCACATGTATATCAAATATACCTTTGGTGTTGCCGGCCTTCTTATCCGCTAAGTATTTGGGGCAGTTCCGCTTCCAGTGACCCTTCCCCTTGCAATAAAAGCACTCAGTCTCAGGCTTGGGTCCATTCTTTGACTTCTTCCCTGTAACTGTCTTACCAGGCGCGGCAACATCTTTGCCGTCCTTCTTGAAGTTCTTCTTACCCTTGCCCTTCTTGAACTTAGTGGTCTTATTGACCATCAACACTTGATGTTCTTTCTTGATTTCAGCCTCTGCTGACTTCAGCATCGAGAACACTTCAGGAATGGTCTTTTCCATTCCCTGCATGTTGTAGTTCATCACAAAGCTCTTGTAGCTTGGTGGGAGCGACTGGAGGATTCTGTCAATGACCGCCTCATCTGGGAGGTTAATGTTCAGCTGGGTCATACGGTTGTGCAACCCAGACATCTTCAGGATGTGCTCACTGACAGAACTGTTTTCCTCCATCTTACAACTGTAGAACTTGTCGGAGACATCATATCTCTCGACCCGGGCATGAGCTTGAAAAACTAGTTTCAGCTCTTCGAACATCTCATATGCTCCGTGATGCTCAAAATGCTTTTGGAGCCCCGGTTCTAAGTTGTAAAGCATGCCGCACTGAACGAGGGAGTAATCATCAGCGCGAGACTGCCAAGCATTCATAATGTCTTGGTTCTCTGGGACGGGAGCGTCACCTAGCGGTCCTTCTAGGACATATTGTTTCCTGGCAGCTATGAGGATGATCCTCAGGTTCCGGACCCAGTCCGTATAGTTGCTGCCATCATCTTTCAGCTTGGTTTTCTCTAGGAACGCGTTGAAGTTCATGTTGACATTAGCGTTGGCCATTGATCTACAAGACATATTTGCAAAGGTTTTAGACTAAGTTCATGATAATTAAGTTCTAATCAAATTATGAACTCCCACTTAGATTAGACATCCCTCTAGTCATCTAAGTGTTTACACGATCCGAGTTGACTAGGCCGTGTCCGATCATCACGTGAGACGGACTAGTCATCGTCGGTGAACATTCTCATGTTGATCGTATCTTCCATACGACTCGTGTTCGACCTTTCGGTCTCCGTGTTCCGAGGCCATGTCTGCACATGCTAGGCTCGTCAAGTTAACCCTAAGTGTTTTCGCTGTGTAAAACTGTCTTACACCCGTTGTATGTGAACGTAAGAATCCATCACACCCGATCATCACGTGGTGCTTAGAAGCGACGAACTGTAGCAACGGTGCACAGTTAGGGGAGAACACTTCTTGAAATTTTATAAGG
>NW_025261749.1:0-1647 GCF_018294505.1 Triticum aestivum
CTTTCAGGAACCGAAAAGACGCCTGACCTCTGCTCCCGTGCTGGTACCGCCAGACTTCTCCAAGGACTTCGTTATCTACTGCGACGCCTCGCGACAAGGACTAGGTTGCATTCTCATGCAAGATCGACACGTAATTGCTTACGCTTCGCGGCAATTGCACCCACATGAGGAGAATTATCCTACTCATGATCTAGAGCTTGCAGCCGTAGTCTATGCACTTAAGACCTGGCGACATTACCTCCTCGGTAATCGTTGCGAAATATTCACCGATCACCAAAGTCTGAAGTACATTTTCACCCAACCGGATTTGAATCTCAGGCAGAGACGTTGGGTTGAATTGATCACAGACTTCGACTTAGGAATAACCTACACCCCAGGGAAAGCCAACGTCATGGCTGATGCGCTAAGTCGTAAATCTTATTGTAACAACCTGATGTTACAACAAAGTCAACCGCTTCTCCATGAGGAATTTCGGAAGCTTAACCTTCACATTGTACCTCAAGGTTTTCTTTCCACCTTGGTAGCAAAACCTACCCTTACGGATCAGATTATCAAAGCACAGAAGGTAGATCCGGGAATCTCACGCATCAAGAGAAACATCCAGAAAGGAGTTGCGAATTGTTTCTCCTTTAATGATCAAGGGGTAGTATACTTCGGGGATCGACTAGTGGTTCCCAAAGTGTGAAACCTGAGGCGATTGATCCTTAAGGAAGCTCACGAATCTCCTCTCACCATTCATCCCGGTAGTACTAAGATGTATCAGGACCTACGCCAGAGGTTCTGGTGGACTAGGATGAAGAGAGAAATTGCTCAGTATATTGCTAATTGCGACGTCTGTCGTCGTGTAAAAGCAGAGCATCAACGGCCTGCTGGCACCCTTCAACCCTTAGCTATTCCTGAATGGAAATGGGATAAAATTAGTATGGATTTCATTACCGGTTTTCCCAGGACCAAGAGAGGGAATAATGCTATTTTCGTCGTGGTCGATCGTCTTTCCAAAGTAGCTCATTTCTTACCTGTTCGTGAGAGTATAACCGCTAGTCAACTGGCAGATTTGTACCTCTCCCGAATAGTGTCTCTCCATGGTGTTCCTTTGGAAATTAACTCGGATCGAGGAAGTCTTTTCACCTCTCGATTTTGGGAAAGTTTCCAAAATGCTATGGGAACCCGTCTCTCCTTTAGCACCGCTTTCCACCCTCAGTCAAGTGGTCAAGTGGAACGCGTCAACCAAATTCTAGAAGACATGCTTCGAGCCTCTGTTATCTCTTTCGGAATGGACTGGGAGAAGTGCCTTCCATTTGCCGAATTCGCCTACAACAACAGCTATCAATCTAGCTTGGGTAAAGCCCCTTTTGAAGTTCTCTATGGACGACGGTGTCGAACACCCCTTAACTGGTCAGAGACCGGGGAAAGACAATTCTTTGGCCCGGATATGATTCAGGAAGCAGAAGAACAAGTTCGCATCGTTCGTGAAAAGTTGAAAACAGCCCAATCTCGTCAAAAGAGTCAATATGACCGAAAACATAGGGCTATGACTTTCGAGGTTGACGAGAAGGCTTATCTTCGGGTCACCCCTCTGAAGGGAACCCATCGTTTCGGTATCAAAGGCAAATTGGCTCCTCGTTACATTGGACCTTTTCGCATTCT
>NW_025261750.1:0-1647 GCF_018294505.1 Triticum aestivum
ATCCTTCCCCGTCGCCGGCGAGGTGGTGCGGCGGGGACCTGCCCCTGTTCCGACCCCGGTCGGGGGAACAGGGAAGGGGAGGGCAACCCGGGGAGGTGGGCTAGGCCGGCTGGGCCTGGGGTCGGCCCAGTTGGGCCAGGGTCCAGTGGGGGGGGAAGGGGGTTTCTCTTCTTCTTCTTTTTTTGTTTGTTTCTCCCCTGTTGCATTTTCTTTTCTTTTTATTTATTTTCTTTTCTGTTTTAATTCATTTAAAAGTATTTAGGCATTTTATAAAAATGTGTTTTCTCCACAATAATTATCAGTGCAATATCTGGCATGGCCCGAACATTTTTGTTTAAATTTTTAAAAACTTTTATTTTCCACTTTAAATTTAATTAAGTTTGAATTAGGAGTTCGAAAAGAAATGTGATTCCAATGTGATCAAGCCCTGTTTAGCAACATGATTAGCTTAATCACAGAGAGTTACTGTAGCATGATTCTCGGGGTGTTACAAATCTCCTCCACTACAAGAAATCTCGTCCCGAG
Organism: Triticum aestivum; assembly: GCF_018294505.1. NCBI lineage: Eukaryota > Viridiplantae > Streptophyta > Magnoliopsida > Poales > Poaceae > Triticum > Triticum aestivum. The sequence goes on from NW_025261750.1 coordinate 526, forward strand.
ATTTAGGAGGTAGAAGGAAACAGTGCGGGGTACTCTTCGCGCAGACGATCCTCTCGTTCCCAAGTGGCCTCATCTTCAAAATGGTGCGACCACTGGACTTTGAGAAACTTGATCGCCTTCTGACGTGTGCGGCGTTCAGCTTGGTCGAGAATGCGGACAGGATGCTCCTTATAGGAGAGGTCTTGCTGCAATTCGAGCACTTCATGATCCACAGCTCGGATTGGGTCCTTGAAGCAACGGCGGAGCTGTGACACATGGAACACATCGTGAACCTGAGAAAGGTTCGGCGGTAGCTCCAGTTGGTATGCCACTTTTCCACGCCTTTCGAGAATAGTGAATGGGCCAATATAGCGAGGAGCTAGTTTGCCCTTGATCCCGAAGCGGTGAGCACCCTTCATAGGTGTGACTCGAAGATAAGCCTTTTCGCCAGGTTGATAGACCATGTCTTTATGATGACGGTCATACTGACTCTTCTGACGTGACTGAGCAGTCTTGAGATTCTCGCGAATAATGCGGACTTGTTCTTCGGCATCTTGGATAATATCCGGACCGAAGAGTGAACGTTCCCCAGTTTCTGACCAGTTCAAAGGGGTTCGGCACTTTCGTCCATATAACACGTCGAAGGGGGCCATCTTCAGACTAGCTTGATAGCTATTATTATAAGAGAACTCAGCATACGGGAGAGATTCCTCCCATTTCTTGCCGAAGGAAATAACACAAGCTCGAAGCATATCTTCGAGAACTTGGTTGACGCGTTCAACTTGCCCTTGCGATTGAGGATGAAACGCAGTACTGAATGACAGATGAGTTCCCATAGCTTCTTGGAAACTTGCCCAGAATCTTGAAGTGAATAAGCTGCCACGGTCTGAGCTGATAACCAATGGAATACCGTGGAGTGAAACAATCCTGGACATATAGAGCGTTGCCAACTGGCTAGCAGTGATCGTTTCTTTGACTGCCAGAAAATGTGCAACTTTGGAAAGCCGGTCAATGACGACAAGAATAGCATCATTACCTTTCTGTGATTTGGGAAATCCAGTGACGAAGTCCATCTCAACATGGTCCCATTTCCATTCAGGAATAGAGATAGGTTGCAGAGTTCCAGCAGGCCTTTGATGTTCT
>NW_025261751.1:0-1646 GCF_018294505.1 Triticum aestivum
GTGTGTGTGTGTGTGTGTGTGTGTGTGTGTGTGTGTGTGTGACTGGTGGGAGTCCAACGTGGTGAGCATTAATCTGCCCAACTCAAGGGGCTGGGGTGGTCTTGCGGTGGCCATCTGGTGGTTCACTTGGCGCGAGAGGAACGCTCGGATTTTCCAAAACAAGGTGTCCACTGTTAGTGGAGTGTTTAACTCGATGATGGATGCTATGGAACCAGGCTGGGCGTCACAGGATTCAGCGGATTCTAGATAGACCACGTGAGCCGGACTGACTTGGGCACTGATGTATAGTTGTTGTGATGCATGTTGTTGGCTTTGTTCTTATTCTCGGCCTGGCACTTGCGTAGGCCACAATACCTGTAACACCCTCCTTCCTATAATTGAAAAGAAAAGCTGCTCCGCCAGTGTTTCGTCAAAAAAAAACCGTGTGTCTAGCTTTACTCATCTATTATAGACGCAACACCGCTCCCTCTCTCCACCTTACCCCCAACCAAATATGTTACTCCACACGTATTTTCTCCAAACGATATCCATCATGTTCCTCCTCAGTTGTTTCCTTTCTATTCCAAATCCTTCCTCCCTCTCGCACGTCCAATCCAGCTCCACTTGAAGCTGCAAGAGCTACCGCCCGCAGCACCGATGATCAAGGCCATCGCCGCCTTAGCATAGTGTAGCCTTGGAGCGCACGTTGTGGTGTTGCAAGTGCTACCACCCACCCCAACTGCTACGAGCACGACACCACCTGTTGCCGCTAATGCAGGTGAACCACATGATGTTGACACAGCCGAGGTGGCAGAGGGCGGCGGCGTCACCAGAGAAGACGAGCATGACGGCGGGGTCTCCGGGAAGTAGTTGATCGAGTCGATGACACTTATGATCTACAGGGAAGGCACAAAGGTTAGGGAAGGGACTTGTTGCAATTGCAAGAGGGGTCTTGTTGCGATGGTGACAGACACTGCTGACAGCCGGAGATGCTTTTTGCAACAAGAGTCCCATTGCAATGATGATGTTAACGACCGCAAGCCGGAGATGCTTCTACAACAAGGGTCGTGTTGCAATTGCAACAAAGGTCTTGTTGCAATGAGGGACACAAAGAAGAGGGGAAGAGTGCTCGTACGGTGAGTATAATAGATCAGACGGCTCATGACCTAGCATATCCTTCCAAGATCATTCAGCCGCCGCGTACGACGACCAATAACTAAATCCGGGGAAATATAGTTATTATAGATGTTCTTCACATAATTTGCTCTGCTTTCATCCATTGCGGAGTACATTTTACCAATGAAAGTATTTTCCACATCCTTTTATGTTGAAGGTGCAAATAAAATCTGTGATACAGTGAGACAAAATAACTTGCCTTTCTTCCAAACTAAAGTAGCTTCTATCTGAAGGAGATCCCCTTTTTCAGTCAAACTTCCTTGCGAATACCAGAAAAGGCAAATTGGCTATAGCAGGTATGTGCATTCTGACAAAGTGGCCTTGCAAATAGTAAAGGCAAATTGGCTATAACAGGGAGTATAATGCAGATGAGCATAATATTGACCCCAACGAGTAAACGACTTCTCGCTCAAGGAAGAAAACAGGCTACCGTTTGTTTTCAGGAAAAAATAGTGAAATAAAAAATGTTCATGGAACTCTAAAAATATTCT
>NW_025261752.1:0-1646 GCF_018294505.1 Triticum aestivum
AGTTGTTGAACCCCAAGGTGTGCTTACGTGTCGGTTATCAACACTCGTGGTTTTTGTTGATTCTAACCTGTTTCGTGCACTATTACTCACGGTTTTGGGGTCCCAAAGCGAATTCCATGGTTGTTGAACCCCAAGGTGCGCTTACATGTCGGTCATCAACAATCACAGCTTTTGTCGATTCTGGCCCGTTTCATGGACTATTGTTGAATCCCGGGGTGCGTTTACGTGTCGGTCATCAATACTCATGGTTTTTGTCGAGTCTGACCCTTTTCGTGGACTATTACTCACCATTTTGGGGTCGCAAAGAGATTTTCATGGTTGTTGAACCCCAAGGTGTGCTTATGTGTCGGTCATCAACACTCACAATTTTGGCTAATTCTGGTCCGTTTCGTCGACTATTACTCACGATTCTGGCCCGTTTTGGGGTCTCGGAGCGATTTTCACGATTGACGATCCCCATAGTGTGTTTGCATTTGGGGCGTTAATACTCACAGTTTTGGTGAATTCTGACCGTTTCGTGGACTATTACTCACTGTTTTGGGGTCTCGGAGTGATTCCCACGATTTGTGAACTCCGAGATGCGTTTACGTGTCAGCCATCAACACTCATAATTTTTGCCAATTCTGGTCCCTTTCGTGGACTATTACTCCCGTTTTGGGGTCCGAGCGATTTCCATGATTGACAATCCCCGGGGTGCGTTTATGCGTATGTCGTCAACACTCACAGTTTTGCCAATTCTGACACGTTTTGTGGACTATTACTTACCATTTTGGGGGCCCAAAGCGATTTGAATAGTTGTTGAACCCCAAGGTGCGCTTATGTGTCGGTCATCAACACTCGCAGTTTTGGCCGATTCTAGCCCGTTTCAGGGACTTTTACTCACCGTTTTGGGGTCCCAAAGCGATTTCCATGGTTGTTGAACCCCAATGTGTCCTTACGTGTTGGTCGTCGAAACTCGCGGTTTGGGCCGATTCAGGCCTGTTTCTTGGACTATTACTTAGTTTTCGGGTCCCGAAGTGATTTCGACGATTGACGAACCACGGGTTGCGTTTATGTGTCGGTCATAACCACCCACAATTTTGGCCAATTCTTGTCTGTTTTGTGGACTATTAATCACCTTTTTGGGGTCCCGGACCGATTTTCACAATTGACAATCCCAGGGTGCGTTTGCATGTCCGTTGTCAACACTCACAGTTTCGGCCAATCCTAACCCGTTTCGTGTACTATTACTAACCGTTTTGGGGTACCGAAGCGATTTGCATAGTTGTTGAACCCCAAGGTGCGCTTACGTGTCGGTTATCAACACTCGCAGTTTTGGCCGATTCTGGCCCCTTTCGTGGACTTTTACTCACCGCTTTGGGGTCCCAAAGCGATTTCCATGGTTGTTGAACCCAAATACGTGCTGACGTGTTGGTCGTCGAAACTCGCGGTTTGGGCCGATTCAGGCCCGTTTCTAGGACTACTACTCAGTTTTGGGGTCCGGAAGTGATTTCGACGATTGACGAACCCCGGGTTGCGTTTATGTGTCGGTCATAACCACTCACAATTTTGGCCAATTCTTGTCCGTTTTGTGGACTATTACTCACCGTTTTGGGGTCCCGGAGCGATTTTCACGATTGACAATCCCAAGGTGCGTTTGCAAGTCT
>NW_025261753.1:0-1646 GCF_018294505.1 Triticum aestivum
TCTCTGTTGTGCAAAATCTCTGATAGTGGAGCGTCGCTGACGACTGTGATTGAATGGTCAGAGAAATAATGAGCAACCTTCTTTGTGGTCATGTATATTCCATACACAAGCTTCTGATAATGAGGATATCTCTGCTTGGATGGAGTCAAGACTTCAGACAAATAATACACTGGGCGCTGAACTTTGAGAGCTTTTCCTTCTTCTTCCCGCTCGACCGTTAGCACAGTACTGACGACTTGTCCTGTGGCTGTGATGTAGAGCAACAGAGGCTCTTTGCTGATTGGAGCAGCAAGCACCGGCTGGGTGGAGAGCAGAGCTTTTAGCTCGGCAAACGCTGCATCAGCTTCTGGAGTCCACTCGAACTTGTCAGCCTTCTTCATCAGTCGGTAAAGAGGCAATGCCTTTTCACCGAGTCACGAGATGAATCGACTTAATGCAGCTAAGCATCCAGTAAGCTTCTGGACATCGTGCACTCGCACAGGGCGTTTCATTCGGAGAATAGTGCCAATCTTTTCTGGGTTGGCGTCGATTCCCCGTTCGGAAACGAGAAAACCGAGTAACTTGCCACCAGGAACTCCAAATGTGCACTTTGATGGATTGAGCTTGATATCATACCTTCTGAGGTTGGCAAATGTTTCGGCGAGGTCGGCGAGCAGGTCGGAACCTTTTCGTGACTTGACAACAATATCATCCATATAAGCTTCCACATTCCGACTGATTTGAGTGAGTAGACACTTCTGAATCATTCGCATAAACGTGGCTCCGGCATTCTTGAGGCCGAATGGCATGGTGATATAGCAGAAGCACCCGAATGGAGTGATGAAAGCTGTTTTTACTTCATCGGGCCCATACAGACGGATCTGGTGGTACCCGGAGTAAGCATCTAAAAAAGACAACCTCTCGCATCCCGCGGCCGAGTCAACAATTTGATCTATGCGAGGGAGAGGAAAGTGATCTTTCGGGCAGGCCCGGTTGATGTGCTTGAAATCTATGCACATTCGGAGTGACTTGTCCTTCTTAGGAACCATGACGACATTAGCGAGCCACTCGGAGTGGAATATCTCTCGGATAAATCCTGCCGCCAACAGTCGAGCCACTTCTTCACCGATGGCCTTTCTCTTCTGGACGGCGGACCGCTGAAGATGTTCTTTGACTGGCTTTGCAGACTTGTCGACTCTTAGGCGATGCTCAGCCAGTCCCCTGGGAACACCTGGCATGTCAGCGGGCTTCCATGCAAAAATGTCCCAGTTCTCACGGAGGAACTGGATGAGCGCTTCTTCCTATTTTGGGTCGAGTGTTGTGGAGATGCGGGTCGGAGCCGCTTCGGGGTCGGTCGGGTGAATGTGAACAGGCTTCGTCTCACCGGACGACTGGAATGCAGATTCTGTGGCGGGCTTCTTGGATCGCAGCAAGTCACTCGGATCTGCGTTTTGCTTGTATTCTTCGAACTCGACCGCTGTCACTTGGGAATCGGCAATTTTGGAGCCTTTCTGAAAGCACTCCTCTGCCTTTTTCCTATCACCGGTGACAGTGATCACACCTTTGGGACCGGGCATCTTCAATTTGAGGTACACGTAACATGGTCGAGCCATGAACCGTGCATAGGCTGGCCTCCCCAAAATGGCATGATATGCACTTTGAAAATC
>NW_025261754.1:0-1646 GCF_018294505.1 Triticum aestivum
TGTGACAGTGTCTACCGGGTAAGTGGCTGTGAAATTCTCCCACCATGCGGCTGCGGGTCCTTCAAGCTGATGTGCTGCAAACTTCACTCTTTCTCCATCTGTGCATCCTGCAGTGGTCAACTCCCTTCCTATCTTGCGGAGCCAATCATCTGCTACAATCGGCTCGGTGCTACTGGAGTACACCGGCGGATTTAGTCTAAGGAAACGAGTCAAATGATCCGCAGGTGGTGGTGGTGGGTTGTTGTTGTTGTTGCCCTGGTTCTGCACCAATGTTTGAATCAGGGTGTTCTGCTGCTGAATCAGTTGGGTGATCTCTGGCGGGAAAACGAATCCAGGGTCACGTCTCGGAGGCATCTGATGGGTTTAGAAAAGAAGAGAAATTTGGAATAGAATGAGGTCTAAGGGAATCACTACCCAAATGCACATGAGCAAATACACACAAAATCACTCCATTCAATCAAACAAGGCTTACAACGATCTAACTATCGCAAGTGTGTGTACTATAATGTTTACATGGGGGGAAATACTACTAATATGTGGTGGTCATCTAGAAATTTGAACCGGTGGAAGATTCCATGATGTCTGCTCCAGCTTCGTCTTTGAAGTCGGGTTCACTTGGATCCGAATCGGTGTCGTCGAGGATGATGTAGTTGTCTGGACATGCGACGTACATGTCGTCCTCCTGGGATGCTAACTTCTTCTTGAGTTCTTCGATCTCCTGCTTAAGATCGCAATTGTGCCTTGCTAGAGCTACGATCTCGTCCATGTAGTCCTTGCGTGTAGACTTTAGTTCTCCTTCTAGCTCGATGATCCTTGCCTTCGCATTCTTCAACTCTACCATATCATTGCACATCTGGTTCTCATGGTGTCGAATGTGCTGGTTTAACTCCTGGATAAAAGCTGCAATGGATCTATCCTTCTTGGTGCTGACTAACTCCCATTGTTCATCGCGGCGTCCGCAAATCTGGTAGATGGTGTCCTTGAGGTCTTCTTGATAAACTTCTCCAATGCGTCCCATGGTGATATGAGCTGCCATGCTCTTTCCCAGACTCCAAGTTGGTGCACTGAAAACACTATCTATGGGCTTCGTGATTGGCGCGAATGTTCTTCCCGGAACGTGAGCGTGAATCTTCCCGCGCTCCTCTTCAGGCAGAGTGGCGTTGAATGTCCCGGTGAAACTTGGTAGTCCAATGTTCAGGTACTTGGTAACTTCCTTCAAGTGAAATCCAAATGGTGTGCCTTCATCCGGTTGGGTGTACTTAATCTTCGCGTCCTTCATCCTAAAGGGTAGAATAGATGAGGAGTTAGAAAATGAGAGGAGAGTAGTGATCTATGGCTTTAACTTAGTGGTCGTGTCCTACAGTCAGCGTGTGCTCTGATACCATCTCTGTAGCGACCTGACCCGAATGGATCACGTCTACTGTGCTACGGTGTCATCCCTGGATCAGTAATGCTGACACCACACAGTACATCGAGGTTTTATAGCAGAGTTGCAATCACACACTTATTACATCGATGGCTGAAAAAGAACTTATTACAATAATCATGGCTTAAGGCCATCTAATAACGATAACAGCGGAAGGCTTGGAAGATAAGTGAGTCCATCAACTCCATCGGCATCACTGAGTATAGAATCACGACCTAAA
>NW_025261755.1:0-1646 GCF_018294505.1 Triticum aestivum
AGAACACTGTTCGGTGGCAGAGCTAGATCATACCCATCGAGACAGTGCGGCGCGCATGGCTGTGGCTCGAATCCGTCGAAGATCAAGTCTCCGCGGATGTCAGCCATGTAGTTCAAACTCCCAAATCTGACCTGATGGCCAGGGGCGTAGCTTTCGATCTGCTCCAGATGGCCAAGTGAATTGGCCCGCAGTGCAAAGCCGCCGAATGCGAATATCTGTCCGGGGAGAAAAGTCTCACCCTGGACCGCGTCATTGTTGATGATCGAATGAGCCATCGGGCCTAAAGGTGACGACACAGAGGAACTCTCAATGAAAGCACCAATGTCAGTTTCAAAACCGGCGGATCTCGGGTAGGGGGTCCCGAACTGTGCGTCTAGGCGGATGGTAACAGGAGACAAGGGACACGATGTTTTTACCCAGGTTCGGGCCCTCTTGATGGAGGTAAAACCCTACTCCTGCTTGATTAATATTGATGATATGGGTAGTACAAGAGTAGATCTACCACGATATCAGAGAGGCTAAACCCTAGAAGCTAGCCTATGGTATGATTGTTGTTCGTCCTGCGGACTAAAACCCTCCGGTTTATATAGACACCGGATAGGGTTAGGGTTACACAGAGTCGGTTACATCGGTAGGAGATCTACATATCCGTATCACCAAGCTTGCCCTCCACGCCAAGGAAAGTCCCATCCGGACACGGGACGAAGTCTTCAATCTTGTATCTTCATAGTCCAGGAGTCCGGCCAAAGATGATAGTTCGGCTATCCGGACACCCCCTAGTCCAGGACTCCCTCACCCCCCTACTGGGCGCACCCCCCTGTCTCGTGGGCCCCTTGAGCGTCCACCGACCTACTTCTTCCTCCTATATATACCCATGTACCCCGAAAACATCGGAAGCGACCATGAAAAACTATTTTCGCCACCGTAACCTTCTGTGTCTGTGAGATCCCATCTTGGAGCCTTCGCCGGCGCTCCGCCGGAGGGGTAACCAACCACGAAGGGCTTCTACATCAACACCAGAGCCTCTCCGATGAGTTGTGAGTAGTTTACCATAGACCTTCGGGTCCATAGTTATTATCTAGATGGCTTCTTCTCTCTCTTTGAATCTCAATACAAAGTTCTCCTCGATCTTCTTGGAGATCTATTCGATGTAACTCTTTTTGCGGTGTGTTTGTCGAGATCCGATGAATTGTGGGCTTATGATCAAGTTTATCTATGAGAAATATTTGAATCTCCACTGAATTCTTTTATGTGTGATTAAGCTATCTTTGCAAGTCTCTTCGAATTATCAGTTTGGTTTGGCCTACTAGATTGATCTTTCTTGCAATGGGAGAAGTGCTTAGCTTTGGGTTCAATCTTGCGGTGTCCTTTCCCAGTGACAGCAGGGGCAACAAGGCACGTATTGTATTGTTGCCATCGAGGATAAAAAGATGGGGTTTATATCATATTGCATGAGTTTATCCCTCTACATCATGTCATCTTTCTTAATGCGTTACTCTGTTCTTTATGAACTTAATACTCTAGATGCATGCTGGATAGCGGTCGATGTGTGGAGTAATAGTAGAAGATGCAGGCAGGAGTCGGTCTACTTGTCACGGACGTGATTCCTATATACATGATCATGCCTAGATAATCTCATAATTATT
>NW_025261756.1:0-1646 GCF_018294505.1 Triticum aestivum
TGCTGATGGACTTTTAGAGTCTCTTGATTATGAATCATTTGACACATGCGAACCATGCCTTATGGGTAAAATGACCAAGACTCCGTTCTCAGGAACAATGGAGCGAGCAACCGACTTATTGGAAATCATACATACTGATGTGTGCGGTCCAATGAGTGTTGAGGCTCGCGGTGGCTATCGTTATGTTCTCACCCTCACTGATGATTTAAGTAGGTATGGGTATATCTACTTAATGAAACACAAGTCTGAAACCTTTGAAAAGTTCAAGGAATTTCAGAGTGAGGATGAAAATCAACGTGACAGGAAAATCAAGTTTCTACGATCAGATCGTGGAGGAGAATACTTGAGTCACGAGTTTGGGGCACACTTAAGAAAATGTGGAATAGTTTCACAACTCACGCCGCCTGGAACACCTCAGCGTAATGGTGTGTCCGAACGTCGTAATCGCACTCTGTTAGATATGGTGCGATCTATGATGTCTCTTACCGATTTACCGCTTTCTTTTTGGGGCTATGCTTTAGAGACTGCCGCATTCACTTTAAATAGGGCTCCGTCGAAATCCGTTGAGACGACACCGTATGGATTATGGTTTGGGAAGAAACCTAAGCTGTCGTTTCTAAAAGTTTGGGGATGCGATGCTTATGTCAAGAAACTTCAACCTGAAAAGCTCGAACCCAAGTCGGAAAAATGCGTCTTCATAGGATACCCAAAAGAAACTATTGGGTACACCTTCTACCTCAGATCCAAAGGCAAGATCTTTGTTGCCAAGAATGGGTCCTTTCTGGAGAAAGAGTTTCTCTCGAAAGAAGTAAGTGGGAGGAAAGTAGAGCTTGATGAAGTATTACCTCTTGAACCGGAAAATGGCGCAACTCAAGAAAATGTTCCTGAGGTGCCTGCACCGACTAGAGAGGAAGTTAATGACAATGATCAAGATACTTCTGATCAAGCCCCTACTGAAATTCGAAGGTCCACAAGGACACGTTCCGCACCAGAGTGGTACGGCAACCCTGTCTTGGAAATCATGCTGTTAGACAACGGTGAACCTTCGAACTATGAAGAAGCGATGGCGGGCCCGGATTCCGACAAATGGCTGGAAGCCATGAAATCCGAGATAGGATCCATGTATGAAAACAAAGTATGGACTTTGACTGACTTGCCCGTTGGGCGGCGAGCCATAGAAAATAAATGGATCTTTAAGAAGAAGACAGACGCGGATGGTAATGTGACCATCTATAAAGCTCGGCTTGTCGCTAAGGGTTATCGACAAGTTCAAGGGGTTGACTACGATGAGACTTTCTCGCCGGTAGCGAAGCTGAAGTCCGTCCGAATCATGTTAGCAATTGCCGCATTCTATGATTACGAAATATGGCAAATGGACGTCAAAACGGCATTCCTTAATGGTTTCCTTAAGGAAGAATTGTATATGATACAGTCGGAAGGTTTTGTCGATCCTAAGAATGCTGACAAAGTGTGCAAGCTCCAACGCTCGATTTATGGGTTGGTGCAAGCATCTCGGAGTTGGAACATTCGCTTTGATGAGATGATCAAAGCGTTTGGGTTTACACAGACTTATGAAGAAGCCTGCGTTTATAAGAAAGTGAGTGGGAGCTCTGTAGCATTTCTCATATTATATGTAGATGACATAC
>NW_025261757.1:0-1646 GCF_018294505.1 Triticum aestivum
TTAAACAATGGCTAAAAGGGCCAAGCCCACGTGCGTGCATGTGATCCAAAGGAAGCAGCGTCTGAGAAACGCAGAATCGCCCCAGCGACTAAACAGGAATCTTAACACTGTCGTTAATCTAAGGGTCATTCAAATCGACTTAGACTTGACAAAAACTCAGTCGACTGAGTTTTAGCAGTCCCCATAAAGATATAGATGGATAGAGAGAGTGCGTCCGATCTAAGAGAAACTAACGGCCAAGATGCACGATCTGCATCACATGCCTCCCACAAGGACGCTTCACACGGATTGTGTGTTTCTGAGTTTGCCGAGTGTGTAAACACTCGACAACCTTTTTTATTTTTTCTTTCTTTCCTTCTTTTATTTCTTTCTTTTCTTTAATTTTCATTCTTCTATTCTCTTTTTTATTCGCTCTTTTTTCTTTGCATTTGTTTCCTTTTTCCTTTTCTTTTCTATAAATGCTTGGATTCTTTCTTACCGGGTGGTGGAGTCCACACCTCCATGGGTAAAAATGTTTGTAAGAAAAATGTCATGTAATGAAATGTGTTTAATGTAATAAATAAAAATAAAATGAAAAAAATGAAAATGACATGTAACATGTAATGGTGTATCTTGAGTGCGGACTAAATTTCAAGGTCAACCGATGCAGAAACCATCACTTTGCCTTGAAAGCTGACATGTTCCCTCTCGAAATCTAGATTCTTCCTCAGAGATGGTATGTTTTATAATTTCTATACTTCAGAACTTTTGTGAAACGTTATCAAATTTGAACCAAACCTCTAGGTATCATATGTGGGCACCATGCCATGTTTCATGTTTTTTAGACTTTCTTTAAAAAAAACCAGTAAGGTCCATGTTCAAGGTCAATTCTTGGCACCCTCATGTTTAGATATGATTTCCTTTTCTTGGATAAGGCCACAAATAATATTTTCCAAACCAATTTTACAAAAAAATGGAGAAGAAAGAAATTGTAACCCGCATCCGTTCGGAAGGAAGAAGATCATTATCCATCTTGAAAAAGATCAAACGACCAAGCAGCAAGATATGAAGAGAGCCAATAGTTCTAGAGACAAAAACTCTCACACACCCTTCGCTGACACTAGATCGGGCGTTGTCAATGTATGTATAGACCGGAGAGACCTTATTGAACACACCAATACCCGCACACTTCGTCAATTTCATGAGGGAAACATAACATAAGGTTCAAAAATGGAACGGATGGATGAGTCCCCAGTCTTCTTGTCACCGATGAGGCCGTCAGACGGGGAAGAGGAGGGGGACTGATGCGGTGGCGTGGGGGAGAGCTTTGGCAGCAGCTAGGGTTAGGCATAAATGCCAACCTGCCTCGCATGGTTGATGCATTGATGTGTTATATGCATCGGATCAAGCATGATGGGCCAAATGTGCTCGGTCTAATTGATAGGCTGGTGGCTGCATTTCATCAATTGATCACAAATCAGTACTCAAATAATTTCTCTCAAAATTCAATACTTAAAGGATATTTATGGCATATTGTTAATTTTACCTATTTCTTAGATTTTAGATTTCAGATTTCAGATTTTTCATTTTAATTTTTTAAAGTTTAAATATTTTGTGTTGCCACATTTTTTAGGAACTCAAAAGGCATTCTAGGTGTTTCAAAGATT
>NW_025261758.1:0-1646 GCF_018294505.1 Triticum aestivum
TTTTTTTAACTTCTCAAACATGTATAATGTGTTTCACACACGCAACATATAGTGTAATCCCGTTTAGACATTAATTGCATATAAACCATGCATTGTTTGTAATTGAAGAATCTATGGATCACCAATATTGATAAACTATATAACATTACACATGTGCCCAAATTCAAATGAATATGCATGTTTGATACACCAATTTGCGTTATGATATTATCGATGTCGTGATCTCCAGTTTAAATATTTGAATCCCCTTTAATCCAGATATTCGTCTCATATAGCTACCACTCATGCTTATATAGGACTATCTCTCTGGACCTATACGCGTTCATCGTCTCTCAGGCATCTCTCGTGCTACCTGTATGTCTACAATGATCTTTTATCTTTGTAACACACTAACGGTACTCTCTCCCTCGACCTTCATCATTCTATCTCTCTCTAAGTATATCTCGCTCCCTGCTATGTGTCTCTAGCTATGATTCTCCATGTGGAATCTCTTTCTCTCACACAAACACAAAACTTTGTCTCCCGGGGTCTCATTTCTCTCAACTATTCCCATGTGTGCCACTCGCACACCCCTCATATAGAGATGTCTTTCGCTCCTTAGATATGAGAACCTACGACTCTTGCTCTTCAATATTTCTTTCTCACACACAAACACAAACTCTGTCTCCCAGGGTCTCATATTTCTCCATTGTTCTCTTGTATGTCGCTCAAACACACCCTCTCTCCCTAGAGATATCTTGCGTTCCCTCATATGTCTTTCTAGCTATCACTCTCATTGTGAAATATCTTTCTCTCTCGCAGACACAAAACTCCATCTATCCGGATCTCATTTCTCTCTCATATCTGTTTGTATGTGACTCACATGCACCCTCTCTCTATCTCTCTCACACCCACACACATAACCCAGCCTTCTGATCCACTCGACTCCTATCTCCAGTGCACACTAGCTAGCATCTTTATCTTTCTATTTATCTGTTTCTCCATCAACCTTCTTTCTCGCCCTCACTCTTGATTCCTATCATGCACACTACATATGTTTCTCTCTACATGCAGTCAAGTGCCCTCTCACACACATATATAACTTCACCCTTTGAACCACCCGACGGTCATCTCCGACACCCAAACTAACGGATGTCTCTCTAGCTAGCATCTCCATCTCTGTATCTATCTGTAGTTTCTCCGTCAACATTTCTTTCTGGCACGGAGTCTTGCTTCCTATCACCCACACTATATATGTCTATCCATACATATGCATTTATAGGTTGATCTCTTTTTCACAATCGTTGCGCCTCACTCCCTCTGCTCGCCATAGATGCATGCTCCAGCCCATGCCATTATCTCTTAAAGACAAAAACACATGCTCAATTGTCGGGCCTTCTTCCCTGCATTCTCACATGCATGCATATTGTCATACCGATCCGTCTCTCCCATGTCGTTTATCTTAGGACTTATGTCTTCTTTCTTTTATCTCGATCATGCGCACGCGCACACACACATCCCACGTATACATGTATACCTCTCACACATGCATGTTCAAGGTCTCTATGTCTCCATACGTAGTTAATTACCCTCAACCCTAACGCCACATCGAATCGTTCTCCTCTTTTGTGCACATAACTTCCGCCTGGATGGGCAAAACACACACT
>NW_025261759.1:0-1646 GCF_018294505.1 Triticum aestivum
CCCCCCCCAAGGAAAGCGATCTGCCGCCGGATCCGGAGCATGACTCCAGACTCCCTCAAAATGAGTTCGACTCTGAGTTTTGCGCCACTGATAAGTACCAAAAGCTGAGTTGTGTGCACGGGCACACTCCCGCTTGACATGTATGCATGCAGGGATTCGACATTGGCAGGCAGTTTCTCAGTTGCCCCTTAGAGGTTTGTGCTAAGTTCATCATTTTACTTGAGTTAATGCCACCGCTCATGCTGAATACTATTTAACGTTAACAGGGATATGAGGTTTGTGCCTTTGTTATCTGGGTGGATGAAGAATGGCATGGCAGGGCTCGGAGTGTTATCACCAAGCTCGCAGAAGATAACGTAAAACTGAAGAAGAAACTGGCAGATATGGAATGTACAATCAGTACGATAAAGCAAGAAAGAATCAATCACAGGCAATAGTTGAAAGCAAGAGACAAGAAGGAACTAGCATGTGTAGTTGTGGCTGTCGCATTAGCCATGTTCTATGCGCTGTTTGCAATGATGATTTGGGGTTTTGTTTGACAGTATTGCTAAAGCACATCTAGATGTGCTCTAAGTAATGCACATCTAGGTCCTATGCCATTGATGTTATGTGAAGATTCATGGAGATATTTTTCTTTGTCTTTTTTCATTTCCTTTCTAGTTTGATTATTACTAGCTTTATCAATAAGAAGGGCTCAATGTATTTCTTGCCAACTGTCCTACTCCGTTCGTACTGTTACCGGTGCATAATCCCAAAACTCGTTCCTTGTTTTTGTCCTGAAAAAGGAAACCAGCCAAATAGCCAATAGGAGTCATGTGCAACCCCGGGAATTTGGAGCCACTAGGTAGAAATAATTGCGGTTGATTATATCAGCGGTTAGATAATACGTCAATCCCACTTCAATTCCTCCCCCACCCCGCACAAAAAGACCCTCGCTTAAATTGGCAGTTCCTCTTCTCTGCATACCCCGCTTAAGTGTCCACCATCTTCATCGTCCCCGGCAGGCCGCGCAACACACTGGCACACACTCTCTAGCCATGTCAAGCGACAGCGAGGACGACAGTTCGGCCAGCAGTCTGGTGCCTGATGATAGGTCAACATCAGAATCATCTCGCTCGTCTTCCATGAGTCTGGCTTCGAGCCTAGTCCTTGATTATATCCGGTTCATGGAAGGGACGCCACCTCCGGAGTTGTTAGATGACAACCAGACGGATGACGAGCCACCGGAGGACGAAGAAGAGGATGACGATGATGATGAGGATGAATGGTCGAACGAGGAGGAGGAGGATGACAACACCAACGACGATGATGATGCAGGCGGCAATGAAAAGCCAACGGTCAGTGGCAAGAAGCATCCTCGCCAAGACGATGTCGCGGGGCCATCCAAGAACAACAACAACAACAACAACAACAACAAGGACTAAATTAAGCAGACTCTATATATCTTTGTTTACCCTGTCAATCTCATCACAAACGGTTAGTAATATGTATTCAACAGTGATCTTCTATATTATCGCCCATAGGTTGGTTTGTTGAACTGTGTGCCCTAACGAGCACACAATTCACAAAAAAGACCGTATGAGCTGTCTATAATGATCGCAAACAATTCTGATTACTGACCTGTTTGCCAGGTATCACACACATCT
>NW_025261760.1:0-1646 GCF_018294505.1 Triticum aestivum
ACAAGTCAAAGCACAAGCGGAAGCTATCATGTCTGGGTACAGACATCTATAACTGAAAAAGGCTGAGAAGCCTGACTATCTACCAGATCCTGCCGGGGCACAAGATCGTAGCTGAGGTAACAAGCTAAACGTCGAAGTCCACGTGGAACTACTAGTGAGACTGAAGTCTCTCTGCAAAAACATAAAATAGGCAAACGTGAGTACAAATGTACCCAGCAAGACTTACATCAGAACTAACTACATATGCATCATTTTCAACAAGGGGGATGGTGGGGTTTAACTGCAGCAAGCCAGCTTTGACTCGGTGGCTATCCTAAACTACGACTGCAAGCGACTCTTTTGAGGTGGCGCACACGAGTCCACATATTCACCATATCAATACACCACTATGGATCCGCTCCCGTCTCCCTACGAGAACGCCATCCATAGCACTCACGCTTATCTTGCGCATTTTAAAGTATCCACTTTCACTTGTCTATGAACTGATATAAGCAACCCAGAAGTCCTTTTCCGTGGACACAGCTATTCGAATAGATGATGTTAACCCTGCAGGGGTGTACTTCTTCATACATGTTTCCACCACTTAGCGTCTGCACACGACATGTGCTCGGCAGACTTCAAGCGAAAGCCGACGTGGGTGTAGACCACGACCTACCTAAACACTCAAGTCTCTAGTCCAGGTTTATCGCCTATTCGGGTTCCATCCATGAGGAGATCCGGCCGGATTTCGCTCACAGCCCCAAACGATGTGAACAGGGTTCCGTGACACCAAACGGGTGCCCGGTTTACCCGGCCACGTGCCTACCGCATCACAGCCCACCCCTACGGTCAGCGCTGTCCACGGCCTCCAGCATACTACAAACACCAGAAACTACTTGCAACTCCTGGACAGAGGACTAGGGTGAATAAGAAGTCGAGCGGGGTCATATTTCAGGGCCCAATGCATGGTAGTAGCTGAATCATGGATCACAAACACAGAACTCAGTTCCTAAGGACGGCTTCAATGAGACAACCCACCATGTACTCCTACATGGCCTCTCACCGACACCTTTTACCAAATCGTGTTCACACACTTAGCTCACACATAGTAGGATATGTTCACACACCTCTGATTCATCCTCGATGAATCAGACCTGACTCAACTCTAAGCAGTAGCAGGCATGACAAACAAGCATGAATGAGTAGGCACATCAGGGCTCAAACAACTCCTACTCATGCTAGTGGGTTTCATCTATTTACTGTGGCAATGACAGGTCATGCAAAGGATAAAGGGGGTTCAGCTACCGCAGCAAGTAACAGATGAATCGATGTTGTCCTAATGCAGTAAAAGAGAGCAGGAGCGAGAGAGTAGGATTGTATCGGAATGAACAAGGGGGTTTTGCTTGCCTGGCACTTCTGAAGATAGCATTGAGTCTTCATCAGTGTCAACGATCACATCATCGGTATCACGTCTATCGAGAGGGGACAATTACCGGCAACATAGAAGGGAACACAATCAATGCAATGCACAATATGATGCATGATCATGACATGGCAAAATGAATGTGTTTTGAGCTAATGCAACTAGCAACAGATTAAATGAAGTTGGTTTGAATACAAGATTCAAATTTAAACTCCATATGTGATTATTCAAATGCCATTTAATT
>NW_025261761.1:0-1646 GCF_018294505.1 Triticum aestivum
CCCCCCCCCCCAGGAGATTGCATCTCCTAGGGCCGCCCCCCTAGGGGCCCTATATAAAGAGGGGGGAGGGAGGGAAGCCGCACCCATGCTCTTGGCGCCTCCCTCTCCCCTTGCTACACCTCTCCCTCTCGTAGAAGCTTGGCGAAGCCCTGCCGAGATCGCTGCTGCATCCACCACCACGCCGTCGTGCTGCTGGATCTTCATCAACCTCTTCTTCCCCCTTGCTGGATCAAGAAGAAGGAGACGTCTTCCTCAACCGTACGTGTGTTGAACGCGGAGGTGCCGTCCGTTCGGCGCTAGGATCTCCGGTGATTTGGATCACGACGAGTACGACTCCCTCAACCCCGTTCTCTTGAACGCTTCTGCTCGCGATCTACAAGGGTATGTAGATGCACTCCTCTCTCTCTCTCTCTCGTTGCTAGATGAACTCATAGATTGATCTTGGTGAAAGCGTAGATTTTTTTTATTTTCTGCAACGTTCCCCAACAGTGGCATCATGAGCTAGGTCTATGCGTAGTTATCTTTGCACGAGTAGAACACAATTTGTTGTGGGCGTAGATGTTGTCAATTTTCTTGCCACTACTAGTCTTATTTTGCTTCAGCGGATGAACTGGCCCGGACCGACCTTACACGTACGCTTACGTGAGACAGGTTCCACCGACTGACATGCACTAGTTGCATAAGGTGGCTAGCGGGTGTCTGTCTCTCCCACTTTAGTTGGAGCGGATTCGATGAAAAGGGTCCTTATGAAGGGTAAATAGAAGTTGGCAAATCACGTTGTGGCTTTTACGTAGGTAAGAAAACGTTCTTGCTAGAACCCTATTGCAGCCACGTAAAACATGCAACAACAATTAGAGGACGTCTAACTTGTTTTTGGAGCATATGATTGTGATGTGATATGGCCAAAAGTTGTGATGAATGATGAATGATATATATGTGATGTATGAGATCATGTTCTTGGAATAGGAATCACGACTTGCATGTTGATGAGTATGACAACCGGCAGGAGCCATAGGAATTGTCTTAATTATTGTATGATCTGCGTGTCAATGATTCAATGCCATGTAATTACTTTACTTTATTGCTAAACCGTTAGCCATAGTAGTAGAAGTAATAGTTGGCGAGCAACTTCATGGAGACACGATGATGGAGATCATGATGATGGAGATCATCGTGTCATGCCGGTGACGAAGATGATCATGGAGCCCCGGAGATGGAGATCAAAGGAGCTATATGATATTGGCCATATCATGTCACTATTTGATTGCATGTGATGTTTATCATGTTTTTGCATCTTGTTTACTTAGAACGACAATAGTAAATAAGATGATCCCTCATAATAATTTCAAGAAAGGGTTCCTCCTAACTGTGCGCCGTTGCGAAAGTTCGTTGTTTCGAAGCACCATGTGATGATCGGGTGTGATAGATTCTAACGTTCACATACAACGGATGTAAGACAGATTTACACATGCATAAACACTTAGGTTAACTTGACGAGCCTAGCATGTATAGACATGGCCTCGGAACACAAGAGACCGAAAGGTAGAACATGATTCGTATGGAAGATACGATCAACATGGAGATGTTCACCAATGATGACTAGTCCGTCTCACGTGATGATCGGACACAGCCTATTCGACTCGGAT
>NW_025261762.1:0-1646 GCF_018294505.1 Triticum aestivum
GACGCTTGGTATAGAATTTCAATGCTCAAAATAGATCTACCAGGAAGCAATCTACTTCAGTTCTTCTGCGCAATTTTTATGTAGGTGCTAATCCTTGGTATAGATATATCCTTGATACCATTATCAGAGGAAATTTCTTGGGTAGCCACACTTTTGACTCTTATAATGCTATGATAGATTTATTTGGCTCACCACCTCTTTTGGTTAATGGAACTATGTTAACTTTGGAGCATGTAATGCAAAGACTTGAAATTCTTGAAAATAAAGTTGCTACCATAGAGTTAATTGAAAATCTAGATAAAAAGATCCACAACCAAATTACCCAATATGGATCTAAGGTAGGAGTAACTTTGAAAAATATTAAGGAGAAGGAACCCATAGTTAATGAGATAATAAATCAAGATTCCACTAGAATCGATAAACTTGAGGGTATCATTACCAACTTGGGAACCGCTTTTTATTCCATAAAGAATACTCCAAGTCCTCCTACTAAAATTGCCAAGCTTATGTATGTTCCTAAAAATAAGGGTGAATCCTCTAGTAAGGAAACTGCGGATCTTAAATCTATAAGTATTCATCCCAATCTTTTTGCTATCATTAAGGAACCCTTTGCTACGAATGAATTTTTCGATCTTGTGCCTAAAAGTTTGATAATTACTAAAAAGAAAGAAATTTCTAAGGAATATAGATGTCTCATTGAAGAATTGCCTACCAAAGATGGTAATACCTAGATATATCCTTGCTTTTATGCCTAGCTAGGGGCGTTAAACGATAGCGCTTGTTGGGAGGCAACCCAATTTTTATTTTTAGTTTTTTTTGCTTTTGCTTCTGTTTAGGAAAAAATCTTTGATCTAGCCTCTGGTTAGATGTGTTTTTATGTTTTAATTAGTGTTTGTGCCAAGTTAAACCTATAGGATCTTCTTGGAAGATAGTTATTTGATCTTGCTGTAATTTCCAGAAACTTTCTGTTCACGAAAAAAATTGTTAAAAATCACCAGAACGTGATCAAACAGTGATTCCAGTTGCTTCTGATCAATAAACAAATTGCCTAGGTCGTCCTAGTTTGGATGATTTTGTGGAGTTCAATAAGTTTGCGTTAGTTACAGATTACTACAGACTGTTCTGATTTTGACTGATTCTGTTTCTCGTGTGTTGTTTGCTTATTTTGATGAATCTATGGCTAGTAAAATAGTTTATAAACCCTAGAGAAGTTGTAATAAACTAGGTTTAACACCAATATAAATAAATAATGAGTTCATTACAGTACCTTTAAGTGGTCTTTTGTTTTCTTTTGCTAACGGAGCTCACGAGATTTCTGTTGAGTTTTGTGTTGTGAAGTTTTCAAGTTTTGGGTGAAAGATTTTGATGGATTATGGAACAAGGAGTGGCAAGAGCCTAAGCTTGGGGATGCCCATGGCACCCCCAAGATAATCTAAGGACACCAAAAAGCCAAAGCTTGGGGATGCCCCGGAAGGCATCCCCTCTTTCGTCTACTTCCATCGGTAACTTTACTTGGAGCTATATTTTTATTCACCACATGATATGTGTTTTGCTTGGAGCATCTTGTATGACTTGAGTCTTTTCTTTTTAGTTTACCACAATCATCCTTGATCTACACACCTTTTTAGAGAGCCATACATGATTTG
>NW_025261763.1:0-1646 GCF_018294505.1 Triticum aestivum
TAATAATAATAATAATAATAATAATAATAATAATAATAATAATGCACAGCAAAGTCATGCTGTTTTCCTAAAAAAAAGAGGCCAGTGTCTCACAGAGTACCAAACTTCCTCTATAACATGAATAGCAATGGCTATTGGACTGTTCGCGGAAACACCAACACATGATGCAATAGAGAAAATCCAAGAAAAAACAGAAGTTTTCCTTTTGCTGATATAATGGTAAAGAAGGTTCAAATATACTTTTATCATATATATGTTAAACAATAGGGAAAAATTTAGTTTCAGCCAGCGAAAAACTCGAACGCATCATCCGCCTCCTATGAACAACACGTGTCCCACGTGGGATCCATCAATCTCTCCCTTCCCAGGGACACCTTGAAGCAAGGTCTAATAAAACGCATCGGCGACGGAGCATCCACGCACATCTGGTCTGAGAACTGGCTGCCAAGGGAGGAGTTCTTTCAGCCTTTTGGTTGCTGAGTACAGAACCCACCGACTAGGGTCTCGGAGCTTATTATTAGTGCCACTGCATCATGGGATAGAGAACGGGTTCAGGCGACTTTTCTGCAAATGGATGCAGACATCATTCTGGGCATCCCACTTTGCACCCGCAACTTACCTGACTTTTGGTCTTGGCACTATGAAAACATGCACTGTAAAATCTGCATACAAAATTCTTGTTGCCACTAGACAGAGAAGAGAAGCGTGGCTAGAAGAAGAAGCTGGCCCATCTAATGCAAGAGCAGAAGAGGGGGCGTGGAAATCCCTTTGGAAAACAACAGTCCCCGGCAAAATCCGCATGTTCCTTTGGAGACTCTCAAAACATTCACTGCCAACTAACGATGTACGAGCTCACCGTCATATGGCTGATTCAAGCACATGTGGATTATGCGGGGTTCCGAATTCCTGGCGGCACTCACTCTTGGAATGCACATCATCAAGAAGTGTTTGGGCGCTTGCTGAAGAAGAGATCACACATAAAATCATATCAAACACTGAACCAAAAGCGAAACACTGGCCGTTTACGGTGATGGGGTTGTTATCACATGAACAATTTATTATAATGGCAGTCACACTTTGGTCAATCTGGCACGCCCAGAGGAAGGCCATCCATGAAGCAGTATTTAGAAGATCTGGGCATTCAGCAGTTCATTGTGGCATCGGACTGCCAGCAGGTCATCCTGGACATCAACAGGCGGGCACGAGGTGTCTATGCTGCAGTTATTAGCGAGATCAATACCAAAGCATCTACCTTCTCTTGTACTTTTTCTGTTGAAAGTCGTGCTGTTAATTGTGAAGCACATCGTTTAGCTAAGTTTTCCCTTTCTAGAGGTCCGGGACGCCACGTTTGGTTTGGCGTTCCCCACGACCAAAGATGTATCCCACTTCAGGTGGACTTGGATGAATAAATCAGGTTACCCCTAAAAAAATCAATCTCTCCCTTCCCAACCTTATCCCTTCACGATCTCTCCCGTCCACTTGTTTTCTTCTCTATATTTTGCAAGCGTGTGGAACATCGATGAGTACAACGTCTAACAAAATATTTTGACAACTGGCCCTTTCTTGCAAAAAATTCTGCAACGCGATCCCCATTGCAAAAGGGTGAAGAAGAATAAAATTGCAACAAGACCTCTATTACAAAAAAA
>NW_025261764.1:0-1646 GCF_018294505.1 Triticum aestivum
CTTATATCTTTTGGCATGAAAATGTGTATCACTACGACCGAGATTCAATAAACCATTCCTTTAGGTGCAAGACCATTGAAGGTATTATTCAAAAATAGAGTAACCATTATTCTCCTTAAATGAATAACCGTATTGCGATAGACATAATCCAATCATGTCTATGCTCAACGCAAACACCAATCTCGGTGGTAGAGGGAGCGTGCGATGCTTGATCATATCAACCTTGGAAACACTTCCAACATATATCGTCAGCTCACCTTTAGCTAGTCTCCGTTTATTTCGTAGCTTTTATTTCGAGTTACTAACACTTAGCAACCGAACCGGTATCCAATACCCTGGTGCTACTAGGAGTACTAGTAAAGTACACATTAACATAATGTATATCCAATATACTTCTATCGACCTTGCCAGCCTTCTCATCTACCAAGTATCTAGGGTAATGTTGCTCCAGTGGTTGTTCCCCTTATTACAGAAGCACTTAGTCTCGGGTTTGGGTTCAACATTGGGTTTCTTCACTAGAGCAGCAGCCGAATTGCCGTTTCATGAAGTATCCCTTTGTTCCCTTGCCCTTCTTGAAACTAGTGGTTTCACCAACCATCAACAATTGATGCTCCTTCTTGATTTCTACTTTCGCGGTGTCAAACATCATGAATATTTCAAGGATCATCATATCTATCCCTGATATGTTATAGTTAATCACGAAGCTCTAGCAGCTTGGTGGCAATGACTTTGGGGAAACATCACTATCTCATCTGGAGGATCAACTCCCACTCGATTCAAGTGATTGTTGTGCTCAGACAATCTGAGCACAAGCTCAACGATTGAGCTTTTCTCCCTTAGTTTGCAGGCTAAGAAAATCGTCGGAGGTCTTATACCTCTTGACGTGGGCACGAGCCTGAAATCCCAATTTCATCCCTCGAAACATCTCATATGTTCCGCGACGTTTCGAAAACGTCTTTGGTGCTTCTACTTAAACCATTTAATTGAACTATCACGTAGTTATCAAAACGTGTATGTCCGATGTTCGCAACATCGACAAACGACGTTGGGGTTCAGCACATTGAGCGGTGCATTAAGAACATAAGCTTTCTACTAATCGCATAATCGCTACTATCAACTTTCAACTATATTTTTTCTAGGAACATATCTAAACAGTGGAACTAAAGCGCGAGCTTACGACATAATTTGCAAAAGGTCTTTTGACTATGTTCAGGATAATTAAGTTCATCTTATGAACTCCCACTCAGATAGACATCCCTCTGGTCATCTAAGTGATTACATGATCCGAGTCAACTAGGCCGTGTCCGATCATCACGTGAGACGGACTAGTCATCATCGGTGAACATCTTCATGTTGATCGTATCTACCATACGACTCATGCTCGACCTTTCGGTCTCCGTGTTCCGAGGCCATGTCTGCACATGCTAGGCTCGTCAAGTTAACCCTAAGTGTTTTCGCTGTGTAAAACTGTCTTACACCCGTTGTATGTGAACGTAAGAATCCATCACACCCGATCATCACGTGGTGCTTAGAAGCGACGAACTGTAGCAACGGTGCACAGTTAGGGGAGAACACTTCTTGAAATTTTGTAAGGGATCATCTTATTTACTACCGTCGTCCTAAGCAAACAAGATGCATAAACATGA
>NW_025261765.1:0-1646 GCF_018294505.1 Triticum aestivum
AGGTTTGCGATACTTCGTACGTATGCATGACCGATTTGGGATGATTCCAAGGGAAACGAAATAAACCTTTCTCAAATTCATGGCGGGAACTTACACCTACTGCACATGAACTTGGAGAAAGTCACTTCTTTCATCCAAGCATAAGCTTCATGAACGGAACACGAAGGCATTGCTTATAAGGTTTTCAACACTAGGTTGATGTTCAACATGAATCATGGGGGAGACAAAAATGCTGCTGATGGGCTCAACAACAACTCATCAGAATTTTCCATATTACCGGACTTCCACCATCATGTGAACACGGTGATAGCAATGGTCAGACCAAAAGATGTAATGGTGTATGCTCGAGGGATCAACCCCGAGTAAGACAACATTAAAAAAATCGTTGGTTCTGATTTGACTTGACGACAGCCCATACTCAACTCAAAGTCTTGACAAGGCAATTGATCCATCAACTGATCACGAGGACCAATCAATGGAGATATCATCTTTCTTCAACACACACACACGCACAAAAGATATCCCTTAACATGAACTACGTCAGACAAGCTTTTATCTTCCAACTCTCCAAGTTGTTGTTTAGCTTAACCAACAAGCTCAGGGTATCCGACACATATTCTTGGAGAAAGGGTGGCTTACAAGAAACCAACCCCACCCCCCCCCTGTGGACCGCCTTTTCAGCTAAAAAAATAAAAAAATGATAAAAATGTCAAAAAAATAAAAGAAAATAAGTTTGCCATGTGATATGTGGTCTAGTTGTTGGGAAAATTTACAAATATAAATTTCGACTTTATTTGCAAAATCCCTCTAGAAATTTGTAAAATGGGCATAACTTTTGCATACGAACTCGGATTAAAAAGTTTTATATATGAAAAATCATCTACTCGAAAAGTTACATCCGAATTTAAATGGGGGAACCCCGTTAAACATTTTCAAAATCCCCAAAAACCTAACAGAAAAAAAGTTACGGGGCTTTCAAGATCTAGAGGCAAAAAAAATTCAAAAAAAAGGTTTGCGATACTTCGTACGTATGCATGACCGATTTGGGATGATTCCAAGGGAAACAAAATAAACCTTTCTCAAATTCATGGCGGGAACTTACACCTACTGCACGTGAACTCGGAGAAAGTCACTTCTTTCATCCAAGCATAAGCTTCATGAATGGAACACGAAGGCATTGCTTACAAGGTTTTCAACACTAGGTTGATGTTCAACATGAATCATGGGGGAGACAAAAATGCTGCTGATGGGCTCAACAACAACTCATCAGAATTTTCCATATTACCGGACTTCCACCATCATGTGAACACGGTGATAGCAATGGTCAGACTAAAAGATGTAATGGTGTATGCTCGAGGGTTCAACCACGAGTAAGACAACATTAAGAAAATCGTTGGTTCTAATTTGACTTGACGATAGCCCATACTCAAGTCAAAGTCTTGACAAGGCAATAGATCCAACAACTGATCACGAGGACCAATCAATGGAGATATCATCTTTCTTCAACACACACACACGCACAAAAGATATCCCTTAACCTGAACTAAGTCAGACAAGCTTTTATCTTCCAACTCTCCAAGTTGTTGTTTAGCTTAACCAACTAGCTCAGGGTATCCGACACATATTCTTGGAGAAAGGGTGGCTTA
>NW_025261766.1:0-839 GCF_018294505.1 Triticum aestivum
AAACCTTATTTGAACTCCTGACTTTTTGTGTGTTCAAAATGCACCATTCAAAGCCACATCATCATTTTTCAATCCTTTCTGACTTCATTTGTTATTTTTCATGCATTTACTAATTATTTTGAGCTATAAGACCCTAAAATTGAAAAGCATTTCAAATGAACTCTGAAAAGGTTGAAAGTTGGCATGATATCATCATTTCATCCACAGAGCATGTGCAAGAAAGTTGAGAGGGCTACGGCAAAAAGTGGATGCACTTCGTGTACAAAACGGACAATCTCTTTCAAAGTATTAGGATTTCATCCGGAAACTCGTCTGTTACAAATGGATTTCATATTTTAAACCTTATTTGAACTCCTGACTTTTTGTGTGTTCAAAATGCACCATTCAAAGCCACATCATTATTTTTTAATCCTTTCTGACTTCATTTGTTATTTTTCATGCATTTACTAATTATTTTGAGCTATAAGACCCTAAAATTGAAAAGCATTTCAAATGAACTCCGAAAAGGTTGAAAGTTGGCATGATATCATCATTTCATCCACCTAGCATGTGCAAGAAAGTTGAGAGGGTTACGGCAAAAACTGGATGCACTTCGTGTACAAAACAGACAATCTCTTTCAAAGTCTCAGGATTTCATCCGAAAATTCGTCTGTCACAAAGGGATTTCATTTTTTAAAACTTATTTGAACTCCTGACTTTTTGTCTGTTCAAAATGCACCATTCAAAGCCACATCATCATTTTTCAATCCTTTCTGACTTCATTTTTTATTTTTCATGCATTTACTAATTATTTTGAGCTATAAGATCCTAAAATTGAAAAGCATTTCAAATGAACTCTG
>NW_025261766.1:1016-1646 GCF_018294505.1 Triticum aestivum
TGAACTCCTGACTTTTTGTGTGTTCAAAATGCACCATTCAAAGCCACATCATCATTTTTCAATCCTTTCTGACTTCATTTGTTATTTTTCATGCATTTACTAATTATTTTGAGCTATAAGACCCTAAAATTGAAAAGCATTTCAAATGAACTCTGAAAAGGTTGAAAGTTGGCATTATATCATCATTTCATTGACTTAGCATGTGCAAGAAAGTTGAGAGGGTTACGGCAAAAACTGGATGCACTTCGTGTACAAAACGGACAATCTCTTTCAAAGTATCAGGATTTGATACGGAAACTCGTCTATTACAAAGGGATTTCATTTTTTAAACCTTATTTGAACTCCTGACTTTTTGTGTGTTCAAAATGCACCATTCAAAGCCACATCATCATTTTTCAATCCTTTCTGACTTCATTTGTTATTTTTCATGCATTTACTAATTATTTTGAGCTATAAGACCCTAAAATTGAAAATCATTTCAAATGAACTCTGAAAAGGTTGAAAGTTGGCATGATATCATCATTTCATCCACATAGCATGTGCAAGAAAGTTGAGAGGGTTACGGCAAAAACTGGATGCACTTCGTGTACAAAACGGACAATCTCTTTCAAAGTATCAGGATTTCATCCG
>NW_025261767.1:0-1646 GCF_018294505.1 Triticum aestivum
TTTGTATTGTGTGTATATCCCTCCCCGCCTCTCTCATATCTCATCCCAAAACTTTTGAACCCCATAGATGATGAATGAAGTTGGACTGATATTCTCTGGACCGAAGACTCAGCCGGAGGCAGAGCTATGGATTCAGAACATGGAGAATCACTTCGGGAGCAATTTGGTTTCAAGGAAGAATGAAGTATCGTACGCTCTTCAGTACTTTGAAGGAAGTGCTGCAACCTGGTGGAATATGCATCAAGCCATACAAGGATTTAATGGAGCAAGAACTTGGGAGGAATTCAAGAAGACCCTGTTGAGATCACGTCTTACCCGGAAGCACCATGATACACCAAGAAATAAACCTTGTGCCTGCAAGATTTGCGGAGAAATAGGACACACCCAGGAGGAACACAAGGATGGATGCCCTCATTGTGAGGAGAAACACCCAGCTGAGGAATGCCCAACTAGTCAGGTGACTTGTTTCTTGTGTGAAGGAACCACCCATTACCCGACCCAGTGTCACATTTACCCCATGGTGCAACAAACTATTCAGGAGCAGGAAGAAGGAATGAAAGAAGCCCTCCGAGAAGTTATGAAAGAACCTGTGATGAAGGAATGTGTTGAAGACCCTGATGGAGAAGGCCTCAACAGATTTTACTCCAATGCCTGCTATTCATGTGGAGAAGAAGGACATTTTTCGCAGTACTGCCCCAAGGGAATAAAAGAGTATCTGGGAATATTTCCCGAGAGCAGTAGTGAAGTTTGATCCTCGGGAAATAGAAACTCTGATCATTACAGAGAAATCCAGGAAGAGAAAAAGAAGGCAACCCGAGAACAACACAATTTTTCCAGAGAAGGACTTGAGTCATATCACCTGTTACAGGTGCAAGGATTTAGGTCATTACGCTAGTAAATGTCCAGAAAAGAAGCCAAGAATCCAAGGAGCACGCATAATCACAAAGAAGCCCCGAGACATGTCAGAAGTCATTTGTTTTCGCTGCAAGGAGGCAGGAAATTATGCTATTAAAAGTCCCGACAAGATGAAAGCTGGAGTTGAGTAGCTGGAATTTTGATATGGATAATAAGAGTAGTAGAAAGCAATTTCATTTACATGAGCTCAATGAGTTGAGTTATGTAATAGATTACTCTGAGATTGTAATAGTTCATGACTCAATAAAGTTGTAATGTCACATGCTGAAAAGCTTTAAGGAGTTGTCATATTTTATCTTATCTTGGAAATTAATATTCTTGATGAACATGGAAGAAGATGAGTTGTGATGCATAAACAGGAAATTGGAAATTGAGTTTGAAGTTCTGTTTGGATGATATGAATGTATGCCCCAGGGGATAAGTACCTTATTCTGAGCATCATTTCTGTTTCACAACTGCAGATGACGACCCTTTATGAGTCTTTCCTTAAAGGTCCGGAAACAATCATGACCCTGACAAGTGATCATGATTACCCGAAGATCCTGAAGGACATGATGAAGCATATTCACCTTGAAGGAGATGCAATCTACAAAGGCTACCCTTTCATGCAAAAGGGAGTGGAACTTTGGTATGTGGAGGTACACCTCCACCATTTGAAAGGAGTTTGCCCAAAGATGATGGGGCAGTACTTTTTCATTTCACGTGTGCCACAAGCAACTTTCTTCGATGCT
>NW_025261768.1:0-1646 GCF_018294505.1 Triticum aestivum
TTTTCTGTTTTTTATTAAATCCAACAATTTTCACTCCAAATATATATGACATGTATAGATATATTTCACAGGCATTCATATCACAAAATTCCATCCATAAACAAAGTTCCTTCATACATAAACAAAGTTCCATCCATAAACAAAGTTCCTTCATACATAAACAAAGTTCCATTCATATCACAAAGAGCCTTCATACATAAACAAAGTTTCATCCATACATAAACAGAAAGACTAGAACAAGAAGAGTAGCTTCCATGAAGTGAATGAAATCTGCAAAATGGCAAAATAAGAAAGTTAGAAATAGGTGACTAGAACAAGAAGAGTAGAACAAGAAGAAGACTAGAACAAGAAGAGTAGAACAAGAAGAAGACTAGAACAAGAAGAGTATGTCATTTATGAGCTAACTTACGTGAAATGGATCATATATGAGCTAACTAAGTTGAAATGGGTCGTTTATGAGCTAGCTAAGGTGAAATGGATCGTTTTGAGGTAACTAAGGTGAAATGGATCGTTTTTTAGCTCACTTAGGTCAAATGGATCGTTTTTGAGCTAACTTAGTTGAAATGGATCGTTTTTTAGCTAACTTTGTTGAAATGGATCATTTTTGAGCTAATTTAGTTGAAATGGATCATTTTTGAGCTAACTTAGGTGAAATGGATCATTTATGAGCTAATTTAGTTGAAATGGATCTTTTTGAGCTAACTTAGGTGAAATGGATCATTTAAGAGCTAATTTAGGTGAAATGGATCGTTTTTTAGCTCACTTAGGTCAAAAGGATCGTTTATGAGGTAAATTAGTTGAAATGGATCGTTTATGAGATAACCTAGGTAAGATGGGTCATTTTGGAGTTAACCTAGGTGAAATGGGCCATTTTAAAGCTAACGTAGGTAAAATGGATCATTTAGGAGCTAATCTAGGTAAAATGGGTCATTTTTGAGCTAACTTGGATGAACTGCATCATTTATAAGCTAACCTAGGTAAAATGGGTCATTTTGGAGGAAAAGAAGCTAACTCTAGGTCATTATGGTAAGCATATTGGAGGAAATAAAGCTAAGTCTAGGTCTTTATGCATTTGTTAAGCAAAACACTAGAGAAACTTACCGTGATCAGGGAGGTGTAGGAGCGGGGTGGCTAGTGCCGCTACCTGGAGAAGGATCGTGCGATCCGTTTCTGGAGTTAAGCTGCACCAAAGATCATTTCCAATGTCTCGTTAGCATTACGACACTCAAATGTTAAGACTAGCAAGTAATGTCCATTCAAATTAAACTCACCGTGCTCCCAGGAGCAATCACTGGCATCGGCGGAGCGGGCTGACCGGACTTCTCGCACACAGACTGCACATTTGGTTTTCAGAACAGAGTCATACTAGTTAGTAATGAGACTCAAATGTTAAGACTAGCAAGTAATCTGCAGAAGAAACTTACCACAAGGAGCTCGTACATGGCCCTTGCCTGCATGTCATTCCGTGCCCTCTCCTCCTCCATCATCTTTCTCGTCCTCTCCTCCATCTCCCGCTGCCTCTCCGCCGCCTCCGCCAGAAGTTTCTCCGTTCTATCTCTCTCAGTCTGTATAGTAGCCTGCAACACCACTCACATGACCATTTGTAATCATTGATGGAAGCGCACACAATGTAATGGAGAAAGATA
>NW_025261769.1:0-1646 GCF_018294505.1 Triticum aestivum
CCCAGACCAACCCCAATCAATCTGCTAAAGCTGTTGGCCGTGGCAAGCCGACAGGGAAGGTGTTCCATGCCAAACCGGTCACCGCTTCACGTGGCCATGTCAACTGTGTCTCTGCCGAAGAAGCTCAAGAGGATCCCAACGTCGTTCTCGGTACGCTTCTTGTTAATTGCCACCCGGCATCTGTTCTTTTCGATACAGGAGCCTCTCATTCCTTTATATCTGAAAATTATGCTCGTTTGCATAACGTTGCATTCTGTGATCTGCCGTCCACTATGGAAATCTCTACCCCTGGGTCTAGATGGCAGACCTCTAGGGTAAGTTATGGAAATGAAATCCAAGTCGACAGACTTGTTTTTCTCGCATCTTTGATAGCCCTTAAATCTTCAGACATTAATATCATTTTGGGTATGGACTGGATGTCAGCTCATCATGCCAAAATCGATTGCTTCTCTAGGACCGTTCAACTCACCCATCCTTCGGGGAAGATAGTCAATGTTTTGACTCGAATAGCCAAGCAACAATTATATTCTCTTAACGCCAGCCCTTTGCCAGACCTTGAGGACGTTCCGGTAGTCCGTGACTTTCCGGATGTCTTTCCAGAGGAATTGCCAGGTGTTCCACCTGACAGGGATGTTGAGTTCGTAATAGACCTCATTCCAGGTACCGTTCCGATTGCTAGAAGACCTTATAAGATGGCACCCCTAGAACTAGCCGAGCTTAAGAAACAACTCGATGAGTCCTTGAAAAAGGGTTTCATCCGCCCTAGTTCCTCTCCGTGGGCTTGCCCCGTCCTATTCGTCAAGAAGAAAGATGGAACGGACCGGATGGTTGTAGATTACCGACCTGTCAATTTGGTCACAATCAAGAACAAATATCCACTTCCCAGGATCAACGATCTGTATGATCAGCTCGCTGGATCCTCAGTCTTCTCCAAGATGGATTTGAGGTTGGGCTACCATCAAATCAAAATCAGAAACGGGGACATTCCTAAAACGGCTTTTGTTACTCGCTATGGTCAATACGAGTACACCGTTATGTCCTTCGGTTTAACCAACGCTCCAGCCACTTTTTCTCGGTTAATGAACTCAATCTTCATGGAGTATTTGGATAAATTCGTCGTAGTTTATCTCGATGATATACTCATCTACTCCAAGAACGAGGAAGAACATGCCGAACATCTAAGGCTAGTGTTGCAGAAACTTCGAGAGCATCGCCTTTATGCCAAATTTTCTAAATGTGAATTCTGGTTATCAGAAGTGACCTATCTGGGTCATGTAATATCTGGTAAAGGTATTGCTGTTAACCCTGAGCGAGTTCAAGCCGTTCTTAATTGGACTCCACCCGAATCGGTCAAGCAAGTTCGGAGTTTTCTAGGCTTAGCGAGCTATTGCCGTCGCTTTGTCGAGAACTTCTCCAAAGTTGCTAAACCTCTAACCGAACTCCTCAAGAAAGATAAGAAGTTCGAATGGACCCCACAATGTGAGCACAGCTTTCAGGAACTGAAAAGACGCCTGACTTCTGCTCCCGTGCTGGTACCACCAGACTTCTCCAAAGACTTTGTTATTTACTGCGACGCCTCGCGACAAGGACTAGGTTGCATCCTTATGCAAGATCGACACGTAATTGCTTACGCTTCACGGCAATTG
>NW_025261770.1:0-1646 GCF_018294505.1 Triticum aestivum
TGTAGTGCAGCGGATGAAGGTTAAACATAGCAAAGATGTCATCAAACCGCAGGACGATCGTACCCCCGATGTCGCCATCCACAAAGCCCTTGCCCTCTGGCACCTTGGCCACGAAAACCGGGTATGCCACATCCTTCTCTCTGAGACGCCGCTTCTCCAAAGAAAGAACACTGTCGTGCAGACTCCGCATAGCACCGGTTGCAGCATTGAGCATATTTGGTGGTAGCATCGCCCTACCCGCCACATGCACCCTCCTCGAGATATCCTGCGGTGAAGGTGGCCCGTCCTGAGCACGGATCGTACTCGGTGCCGGCTGGCTCGCACCCTTCTTAGTCTTTCTTTTGCGTGCCTTCTTCTTCTCCTGTAATGGGACCGAGTTCTGCTCACAGACCGCCTTCTTCAGTGTGTTGGGGCTGATAATATTTCGCACCTCGCCTATCTGAGGCTCGGTGAAGTCGGCAGCTGGAGGCGTCTCCTGAGAGCTGAACGCCAGACGGCGCCTGTTGCAACTTGGCTTCTCCGCGGTACGAGCTAGATCGCACACGTCTTTTGTTGGGTTTGGTTCTTGAGAAGGAGGCCCCATGAAGTCGCCATCGTACCCATGCTCGGCAAAGTACTGATCGACGTTGCCAAATGTATCATCGTCGTCGTCGTCGTCGTTCTGATCCTATGCCATATGCATGTTTGGATCCAGTGGCATAGGGATGTCCGACACCGTTACGGCGGTCTTGCCATGGGGCCGACTTGGCGCCGGCACGACTGGCGGTGTTGTCTTTGGGGTGGTGTCCCCCGCCCCCAAACGAATCTGGCTCTTCGGCCAAAGCAGGGGCCAGCTCAGGCAGGCGCTGAGGGTCATCACGTCATCATCGTCGGCCCCGACGGGTCGAATCGGAGGTAACAAGTCGTCGCAGCCTGGCAGCACCCGAACCAGTTGAACCCTAAACAAGTTGGGTGGCATCTGGGTACCGTGGAACAAGGGGTTGCCCGGTTGAACGATTTTGCCCTTGGCGACATCGACCAACTCGTTGTTCACGAAGTGGAGGAGAGTGCACGGAACGTCGGCGGGCGCCCTGCGAAAACATGTAGGGCGTCAGGGATGCCCAGTCAAAGGCAAGGAGATGAAGTCCTCGGCCGAGAGAGGCTTAATTAGTTACCGTGATGATGGCGTCGAGCTCGGCTAATGTCGAGGCACCGCCAACGGCGGGCGTGCAGTTGACGGAGCGGCCGCTTGCTGAAGAGGTGCCGGCCGGCGTACACCCGGGTGCATTAAGCTCCCGTGCCGGCGTCGGAGACACCAATGCCGCCTCCGCCGGAGGCACCAATGGCCCCGCCATCGCATTATGCGAGTTGCTGGCCGTGAAGCTAGGAATCGGGGGCGGCCCCTGTTGGCCGCCCACAATCCACGCACTCAACCCCGAGATCAAGGTAGGCACAAGGGCGGTGATCGTCGCTCCGAGTCGTTGTTCCACTTGCTCTTGGACAATCTCCGGAATCCGCGCCACCTGTGCCTTGAGTTCTTGAACCTCTCGCGCCTGGCTTTCCGAGCTGGTCTTTTTCTCCTTCCGCACACCAGCGGTATAGTATGACCCCCATTTTGTCGACAAGCCTTTGCCGGCCACACGACCAGCTGACGTCGGCTTACTGAG
>NW_025261771.1:0-1646 GCF_018294505.1 Triticum aestivum
CTCAGAAACGAGCTATCACGTGTGGAGATCAATGGCTTTCAAGCCAAATGATTAATCTTATGGCCACATTCATGGCATAGTTTGTTCAAATGATCTCATATTGTGCACAAGGGTGCATCTTGGAATTACAAACAATGTTGCCAAAGGGAGTTTTCATTTTCTTTGCACGGAAAATTCATTTTCCATTTTTCGAGTGCCCGAAATGAGGTATTTTTGTGAAGGACCTACCATATATTTGTTGCAAAATTGTACCAAATCAATTTTTTAAAATACCAGGCCATGTTTAATGCACAATTGACCAAATGGTTGGGTGAAAAAAGTTTTGATCCACCTCTGGTGAAAAAGACAAATTGTCGTCGATTCAGTTGGAAGCGGGTGAAATTTGAACTGTAGCTGCCTCATAGTTTGCTCTTTAGTTTTTACAAAAATCATTTCTAGGTATATAAGTATCTATTTAATCATAGAAACACCAAAAAAATTCCAAGATTCAACCACTAGGTAGGAACGGTCAAGCCCGCCCTTTTGACCGCATTTTGAAACGGGCATAAAAAATTCAAAAAAAATCAAAAAATTGGAAAACCTTCACATTGTGTCATTATATGTGACCAAGTTTTTAGGAAAAATAATAATGTTGTAATACGATAATTATTTTAAAAAAAGTGTTCTCAGAAATGAGCTATCATGCGTGAAGATTCATGGCTTTCAAGCCAAATGATCAATCTTATGGCCACATTCATGGCATAGTTTGTTCAAATGATCTCATATTGTGCACAAGGGTGCATCTTGGAATTCCAAACAATGTTGCCTAAGGGAGTTTTCATTTTCTTTGCACGGAAAATTCATTTTCCATTTTTCGAGTGCCCGAAATGAGGTTTTTTTGTGAAGGAACTACCAAATAATTGTTGTAAAAATGGACTAAATAAATTTTATCAAATACTAGTCCATGTTTAATGCACAATTGACCAAATGGTTGGGTGTCAAAAGTTTTGATCCACCTCTCGTGAAAAAGACAAATTGTCGCCGATTCAGTTGGAACTGGGTCAATTTTGAACTGCAGCTGCCTCATAGTTTACTCTTTATTTTTTACAAAAAACATTTATAGGTACATAACTATCTATTTAATCATAGAAACACCAGAAAAATTCCAAGATTCAACCACTAGCTAGGAACGGTCAAGCTCGCCATTTTGAGCGCATTTTGAAACGGGCATAAAAAATTCAAAAAAAATCAAAAAATTGGGAAACCTTCGCATTGTGTCATTATATGTGGCCAAGCTCCTAGGAAAAATAACAAACTTATAATACAAAAATTATTTTAAAAAAGTGTTCTCAGAAACGAGCTATCACGTGTGGAGATCAATGGCTTTCAAGCCAAATGATTAATCTTATGGCCACATTCATGGCATAGTTTGTTCAAATGATCTCATATTGTGCACAAGGGTGCATCTTGGAATTACAAACAATGTTGCCAAAGGGAGTTTTCATTTTCTTTGCACGGAAAATTCATTTTCCATTTTTCGAGTGCCCGAAATGAGGTATTTTTGTGAAGGACCTACCATATATTTGTTGCAAAATTGTACCAAATCAATTTTTTAAAATACCAGTCCATGTTTAATTCACAATTGACCAAATGGTTGGGTGAAAAAA
>NW_025261772.1:0-1646 GCF_018294505.1 Triticum aestivum
AGGAAAGACACAATCAATGCAATGCACAATATGATGCATGCTCATGACATGGCAATATGAATGTGTTTTGAGCTAATGCAACTAGCAACAGATTAAATGAAGTTGGTTTGAATATAATATTCAAATTCAAACTCCATATGTGATTATTCAAATGCCATTTAATTGATTTGTGCTAAACAGCAGCTATAAGTTGTTCTAACATGCATGAAAATGGTACAGATGGATTCCTTGAATTTTTCTGATAATTTTTCATATATAAATTATTTAATTTGGAGCTACGGTTGAATTTCTATGAATTTTAGAAGTTTTAGGCATTTTCTGGAATTTCCTGATTATTATAAAATAAACTAAATTCCAGAAAAGGAATATTGCGTCAGCATGACGTCATTCTGACCTCAGCAGAGTCAACAGGGGCTGGTCCGGGTCAAACTGACGTGTGGGGGCCACACGTCAGTGGCACAGGGCTAGTTAGTGTCAATGACAGGTGGGGCCGGGTCAAAGGCCACGTCAGCGCGGTCAAAGCTGACGCGTGGGGCCACTGCAATTAGATTAAACCTAATCTATTTTAGTTAGCCGGTTAGTTAGGCGGTGGGGCCCGGCTGTCTGTGACACGATGCGGTGGTTAGTGGCTAATTAAGCCAGCCACGTCAGCTGGCCGGAGATTAGCCGGCGACGACCACAGAGCACGGCGGGGGCACGCCGGACTTGCGCTAAAGGCGACGGAGGCGGCGGCTGAGGGCACCGGGGCGTAGCCCGGGCTCTCCCGCATCTGATGGGGTAGGTGGGAGGCTACGGGAACGCCGGGGCTCGCCGGAACAGAGCTCGCGGCGGCGCCGGAGTTCGGTGAGTGCGGGGTTGGCGCTGTGGTGCACGGGAGGGCGAGTTAGGATATGCGTTAGGCTCCTGGTGGCTTCCTGAGTGCGGTGACACGCTCCGAGACGAGCTCAAGCGGCTGTAGTGACGGCGGTGACGAGGTCAGCGGCGGCCGGAGTTCGGCCGCGGCGGAGCTATGGCCTAGAGCTCGCAAACGCGAGGGGAGAGAGAGGGGTTCTGCACGGAGGCTCACCGCGGAGCTGTAGGGAGGGTTAGTGAGCTCGGGGGCGGCCGGAGTGCAGCGAATCGACGGCGACGATCTCCGGTGGCCGAGGAGGGGAACGGCGACGTGGGCGGCGATGCAGGGCTTCCGGAGGGCCGTGGATCGGTGGGGAGGAAGAGGGGGTCGAGGCGGAGCTCGCAAGCACAGCGAGGGGTCGAGGGGGAGACGGTGGCCGCGGCGTTACGGTGGCGCGGCTGCGGCTGCGCTCGGCGAGTGAGAGAGAGAGGAAGCAGAGGAGAGATACAAGGGAGAGGGAGAGAGCGAGGGGGTCCAGGGGGTCGGGGCGGCGCCGAGGAGATGACGCGCGGCGTCGCGGTGGCCAGGCGATGCAGACGAGCAGGGTGGTGGCGTGGCGAGCTCGGGCGCGCGCGCCGTGTCCCTCCTCTGCCTACTGGCGCGAGGAGGAAGGCGACAGGGAGGAGGAGGTGGGCTGGGCCACACAGTGCTGGACCAGCACAGGAGCTGGGCCGGCTCTGGTGGGCTGCACGGGTGAGGCCGGGTAGGCTCTGTTCTTTTTATTTTTTTCTTCTGTTTTGTTTTTATTTAATCT
>NW_025261773.1:0-1646 GCF_018294505.1 Triticum aestivum
CCAGGAAAGGACCCACCAGGAGGAGGAGGCCCCGGAGGTGTCGCAGGACAACCTCCCGACCTTTGCACCGGACTCAGCCCCGGAGGCCACAGTGGCTCCGGAGTACGGCGGGCGACCCCTTCGTAAGAAGGGTAAGACCATGACGCCGGCTGCCTCCGTCCAACCGGAGGCGCCGGATAATTTGCTAGAGGCGCTCAATGACGCCTCCATTGAAGAGGAACATCACACTGTTATGAGTGCGGTGATTCAAAAGGTTCAGCTCGCCAAGAGCGGGCTGACCGAAGCCTGCAACAGCCTTCTAACAGGCTTTGAGGTAAGAATTTCAATATATATAAAATGGTACCGCATAGACAGTAGCCCCTAATGCTCGGTTCGGTGTTCGGAAAGAAAAGCCGGACTGAGGATCTTTAAAAGATATACACAGGAGTCATAAAAATATGTCAATATGGGATTGCAGGCTGTGCTGCTCACCTCCGTCGCACTGACTGCGGAGGTCAATACTTTGAAGGAAAGCCTCGAGCGGTCCGAGAACGAGCTCGGCCATGCCAAGAAGCAGCTCGAGGAAAAAGAAGGTGAGTAATACCTTATTAAAATTGTACCTTACAGAAAAGGATTTGGTTGCAAGAAAAATGACAAGGATAATGTGTATATTGCAGGGGCCACTAACGAGGTGGCGACCCTGAAAGAGGCGGTGGCCACGGCCGAACGTAATGCGGCCGCGGAGCGCACCGAACGAGAGAAGCATGAGGCGCGGGTGGCGGAGGTATAGCAAGAGCTCCAGGATCTCGTGAAGAAACATGAGAGCCTGGAGCGTGACTCAAAGACTCGAGAGTCTGAGCTTGCAACAGCTCTTGAGAGTGCCAAAGCCGCTAAGGCCGAAGCCTACAAGGCCCTCTAGGAGATCGAGATGGTGAAGAAAATAGCAGCGGGTAAGGCATTTTTCATGCAAAGTAAGCATGTGAGTGTTAATTACCTGTTGCTTACCCGAATTCGGAGCTCTCCAGGAGCGTTCGCAGATCTTCCTCGCAGCGTGTCCGATGCTGCCGCGTTCTACCGGGCCGAGGAGGGGAGCTCGATGGAGAAGGTCTTTTGGTCTCAGTATGCTGAGGCCAGACATCCGGTGCCCCTTAGCGACCAGCTGAAACAGCTGGTCGAGCTCCACAAGGCGGCCGAACAGGCCATGAAGGGCCTCATAGTTCGGCTGTGGCCTAAGGAGGCCATGCCTGGGAGCTACTTCAGCCTGGTGCGGCGGCTGGTGGATGCGTGCCCGTGGGTTGAAGTCATCAAGCACTCGCTTGTATTGAGGGTGCATGTCGGGCCCTTGCCCGCGCAAAGGTGCACTGGGGCAAGATGGATGCCCAGAAGCTCGTGACGGACCCGCCACCAGAGGGCAAGGAGCATCACACGCCCGAGATGTATTATAAAAGTGTGCTGAAGGGCGCCCGCACTATTGCGGGTGAGTGCTCCAAAGATGTAATATTTGAGTAGACTCGCATTTTGTTATCCTGTGCGCTGAAAACTTAGTTCATATGCGCTAAGCAACGCTTGTTAATTTAAAATATTACCTTCTATGCGGCTGTTTATCAAATCTGAGAGATGGCAAGTCGTCGGCTTCAGCCCCCATGCCACGAGTGCTGGGGTGTTCG
>NW_025261775.1:0-1646 GCF_018294505.1 Triticum aestivum
TCAAATCAAGTCAGAACCAACGATGTTCGTAATGTTGTCTTCCTCGTGGTTGATCCCTCGAGCATACACCATTATATCTTTTGGGTCTGACCAATGCTATCACCGTGTTCACACGATGGTGGAAGTCCAGTGATATGGAAATTCCGATGAGTTGTTGTTGAGTCCATTGACAACATCCTTATCTCCTCCATGATGTTGTTGAACATTAAGTTAGTGTTGGAAACTTTTGAAAGCATCTTCTTCATGCTAGCTCATGAAGTACTTGTTAGATGAAAGGAGTGATTTCCTCTTATACACGTGCATTTGGTGAAAGTTGCCGCCGTGAATTTGAGAAAGTTAGTTTTGCTTCCTTTGGAATCATCCCAAGTCGGTCATGCACGTGCGAAGAATTCTGTGGTCTGTTAGACTGATCATCTTCATTCCATATGTATATCCTAGCACACCAAGCCACTGATTGACTTGTTCAAGGAAAAGAAGTCTATGCTTGGGATCTAATCCATGGACTTGCGTAAAGACTTCGATATCCTCGATGATGGCTCCCAACCAGGACTCGGTAGTGTTTTATTGTAAGACTACCATGTGGGCATGCTTGTCTGGAACAACGTGTTCACATGTTTGTAGCAGAACCAGCTCATGTTTTGGAGCTTGCTATCGTAGTTCATTTCCCGAGAATCTCGTAACGTCATCTCGTCGATTTGTGTTGCAAACTTTCATTTTTCTTCCTAGACTCGATGAGTCTGGAATATCCTGACACCAACCAGATCTGAGTCTCAGGCAGATATGATGGTTGGAACATTTCCCAAGAACTATAATTTGGTCCCTCGATAACCGGTAAAGTGGATGTCGTGGCCAACACACCCAGCCGGAAGACCTATTATTGTAGTATCTTGGTTGAGGAAGTTAGCCACCTCCCCATAAGGATTTCGTAGGATTTACCTCCGTAACTGTTCCTTATGGATTCTATTGCTCCCGAAGTCCGACCTTTACTTGATGTTCTAGTTATCAAACCATATCTATGAATGGGTTACACTAGCACGTCAAGGAGAACATTAGAAGCGGAGTGCTAAATGTCTCTCGGTCGATCATCCAGATTTTATTTTCCTTGGCCTCGCCAAGGGTGAAATCTGAGATGATGTTATCTTCCTCTGCATCTGCATCATCCATCATCATTCATCATGGTAGCAAGTGGTGTTGCCAGGATCCTTGACACGGATGTTGGTAAAACCTTGATGAATATGGAAATGCTCAAGTTCTTGAGAGCACGCACAAGCGCTAGGTGTTATCATCGGCACTAACTGGGTTGCTCTCAGTTTCCTCGGCAATGCTATGATCTTTTCAAACATAGAATTCACTCTCTGTTGTTGGGTTCTTCCCCCGTTACCAGAATCATTCCCGCATTTGCATTTTGTTCCCAGCTTGCACCACCAATGTGCCATTCTACCATGGGTCTCTTCCATCTCCGGTGATAAGGAAATTCATCCATTACGTTGTCTTCAACAAGGTAATCCACATCATCCAAGTCCGAGTATGCCATTCTACAGACCCCCTCCAAACGATCGTTGTGAATTGCCTTAGGCTGGTATAAAGAGTTTCAATGATCTTTGAATCAAAGGTAATTCTTTTTGCCACTTAAGGGGATAATCTAC
>NW_025261776.1:0-1646 GCF_018294505.1 Triticum aestivum
TATTTGGTCTAATCTACCTGTGTAAAAAATTAAGGCGGGAGAACGCAGTGTACGTATGTCGTTTCACACACGGAGGTGACACGTTCCCTCTCAGAACCACGAGCCATCTTGAGGGAAGCTCCGGTTTGCAAGAAGCTTACACCAAAGCTTGTCCGAATTCGGCCAAAAAAATTACCGCCGCATGTTTGTGCCATGTGATGACACCATGCCAAGTTTTGACGATTTTCAAGCGTGTTTTGGATTTACATAAATTCAAAAACCAAGTTTCTCAATCTTTTCGGCCGAGCCACGACGCCCAGATGTTTGAATTTCATTCCCATTTGTTGCATGGGACCTAGAATTTCATCCCAGGACACACATGTGATTTTTCAACCAACTTTGGTGCACTTGAGCATGTGCTTGTAGTTCAAATTTGAATTATGCAAATTAAATTTCCAGAAAATCAATTAATGTATAAAAAAGGCCAAACGAACCCGGAATACTTCCAAAATTTAGCACGATACCTCAATTTGGTCTAATCTGCATGTGTAAAAAAATTAAAGCGGGAGAAGGCAGTGTACGTATGTCGTTTTGCACACGGATGTGACACGTTCCCTCTCGGAACCACGAGTCTTCTTGAGTGAAGCTCCGGTTTGCAAGAAGCTTACACCAAATCTTGTCCCAATTCGGCCAAAAAAATTACCACAGCATGTTGGTGCCATGTCATGACACCGTGCCAAGTTTCATGATTTTCAGGCGAGTTTTGGATTTACAGGAACTAAAAAACAAAGTTTCTCAATCTTTCCGTACGAGCCATGACGCCCAGATGTTTGAATTTTATTTCCATTTTTGCATGGGACCTAGAAATTCACGCAAGGACACACATGTGATTTTTCAACCAACTTTGGTGCACTGGAGCATGTGCTTGTAGTTCAAATTTGAATTATGTACATTAAAGGCCCAGAAAATCAATTAATTTATAAAAAACGCCAAACGAACCCGGAATAATTCCAAATTTTAGAACGATACTTCTATTTGGTCTAATCCGCCTGTGTCAAAATTAAGGCAGGAGAAGGCAGAGTACGTATGTCGTTTCTCACACGGAGGTGACACGTTCCCTCTCGGAGCCACGAGCCTTCTTGAGGGAAGCTCCGGTATGCAAGAAGATTACACCAAAGCTTGTCCCAATTCGGCCAAAAAATTACCGCAGCTTGTTGGTGCCAAGTCATGACACCATACCAAGTTTCATGGTTTTCATGCGTGTTTTGGATTTACAGGAATTAAAAAACCAAGTTTCTCAATTTTACGGCCGAGCCACGACGCCCAGATGTTTGACTTTCATTCCCATTTCTTGCATGGGACCTATAAATTCACCCAAAGACACAGATGTGATTTTTCAACCAACTTTGGTGCACTGGAGCATGTGCTTGTAGTTCAAATTTGAATTATGTACATTAAATGCCCAGAAAATCAATTAATGTATAAAAAAGACCAAACGAACCCAGAATAATTCCAAATTTTAGCACGATACTTCTATTTGGTCTAATCTACCTGTGTAAAAATTAAGGCGGGAGAAGGCAGAGTATGTATGTCGTTTCGCACACGGAGGTGACACGTTCCCTCTCGGAACCACGAGCCTTCTTGAGGGAAGCTCCGGTTTGCAAGAA
>NW_025261777.1:0-1646 GCF_018294505.1 Triticum aestivum
ACGTAGCATTTAATTTAGTATTTCAACTTAGTCCATAGTCACAAAAAGTCTAATCCGCAAACAAATTAGTTTGACATTTTATTAATTACAAAAGGTATTTAAATAATTGTTTTCACTATTGTTTTAATTG
Organism: Triticum aestivum; assembly: GCF_018294505.1. NCBI lineage: Eukaryota > Viridiplantae > Streptophyta > Magnoliopsida > Poales > Poaceae > Triticum > Triticum aestivum. The sequence goes on from NW_025261777.1 coordinate 131, forward strand.
CTTTAGGGCCTTTAAACATTTTATCGAAGTTTGGTTTCTCCACCATAATTACCTATGTATTATTTGGTTCACTCCGAACATTTAACTTTTCATATTTGAAAACTTTTATTGTTTGCTCGATTTTGAATTTGAAATTCGAACTAGGTTCCGAACTAACGCGAGTTTATCCACAGTAACCGAGGTGACGTGGCATCATTAGTGGGGATTACTGTAGCTTAATTACCCGGGCGTCACAATTCTCCTCCACTACAAGAAATCTCGTCCCGAGATTTAAGAGGGGAGAAAGGGGAAAGTTCTGGTTACGATATTCTAACGGATCTTCTCGAAGAAGTTAATTCCTTTCGTTGATGTCTTCAATCCTTTATTCCGATGCATCATGATAAACTTGTCATCATTTCTTCGGGAACTCCATCATACTTACGAAAAGATAAGGGGCAGCTCACTACGACATAATGCTTTTGAGGGAAACAATCTGGGGTTAACCCATGAATTAGTATAAGATTATCTCTCGAGTTGAACATATGAAATACCTCAAGAGTAAGGTCCGAAGGTACCATAATAGGCTCCAAGCGGATAGATAGTTGCTCGAAGCCTGAACCAGAGTGAGAAAGGGGTTCAGAGTAGCGAGAGTAAGTATTGCGTCTGATACCAGAATAGACCACTAGGACAGTGGCCCGTGGATTACATACGAGTCCACGCGCGAGGAATAACTTTGGGAATAGGGGGTGTACAGGACAGTCAGGTTTCGATCCTGTGGAACTGTGGGTTATGGGCCCACCATGTGGTTTTTTTTAATAGGAGCAGTGACATCTTTCACGGTCATGATAGCAAGGCATGTCAGAGAGTACCAAGTCAGTTATGCCGGCATCAACGTTGGTACCAAGGGCGAGGGACGAAGAGAACCACTTTCCTGCTCGTTGAACGAGGCGGACCAATAGGCAAGGTTCTCGTCCATCGGTGGCTACCGGAATGTCAGCAACAATAGTAACAGGGTCTTACTGACAGAATTGCACACCGAGGAGTTTACATAAGCAGTAGAATATTGCTGCTTAGATCATATAGATCACAAGAAAGGTTCAAACAACCAATGGAAATTAAAATATGATTATCATATTAAACAGAACAATGGAAAGGACAATGTGTTTAAACACATATTTTAGGGATATATCCTTCCCAAGGACAAGCAGAGCATGATATCCGTGGCAGGATATAATGTAGAAAACTCTTTAGGTAAGGGGGGAGGAATATCATGATATTACCCATACAACGGTGTTAGGATAAATGATAAATAAAATTTAGCATCGTGCTTCAAATGTTCCTATTGAAAATCGGAGTACCATTGACATGCTTCGAGATAGCATTGACATGGTCTTCAGGTGAAGATCAGACTTTGGAAACACGAAGGATCCATCAGGAATAGCTAGTAGAATAAGTATTACAATTTCCTCATGGATGAACGGATAACCTTGCTGAAAAGGAATCTATAATGATAGGTCCTCCAGCCGAGGGGGGGGGG
>NW_025261778.1:0-1646 GCF_018294505.1 Triticum aestivum
AAAAATCACTATAATGGCGAGTGTCTCAAAACTCTTCTTAGCTCAAACTGACAGGATGGGCACGAAATTTTTTCGACCAATTTTTTTTTTTTGACTGCCCGGACCCAAAAACTGGAAACGGGTCAAAAAAAACTTCCTATAATGGCACCTGTCTCAAAACACTCAGAAACACCTAAAAATAGGATAGCCAGAAATTTTTTCGAAAAATGCGTTTTCGAAAAATTTTGGGCCTAAACGGAGCGTGGCTACCCGACTCCGGCAAGGAAACACTAAACGGAATTTTTTTTTTCCGAAACCTACTCCGGCAAGGAAACACGAATCGGAAACTAGATGGATCTCGAAAACAACCCTAATAAGCAAGGAACTCGGATTGGTGGTGGATATATGGTGGTGGTATATGGCAGCGGTGGTGGTAGCGGTGGTAGTATATGGATATGGATATGAATCAGTGGTGGTATATGAATCGGTGGTGGTATATGAATCGGTGGTGGTATATGGATACGGATTCGGAGCGGTGGCGGATAAGCGGTGGAGGTAGATGGCAGGGGCGATGATGATGATGCGGCGGCGGCGTGACAACTTATGACCAGAACTCGAAACTCTAAAAGACTAGACTCTAAGACCAGCAACTAGACACGACGATGCAACCGCAAATTCAACAAAGCAAAACCCTAAAAAGATTATGCAAAGGCTCAGATTGGTTCGGATATGATGAACTAACCCTAATTTTTTTTGTGGCTTTTTCGTGGACTGTAGGTATGAAGAACAGACTCGATCTAAACTACGAAAAACTGTAAAATCTCACCGAGCAACCTGGAGCTCTGATACCACTTGATAGAGGCAAAGGTGTCCCGTCTTTCGATGAGATGATGGATATCATTTTGGTGGAAGTCGACTTTGACGATCCGACTATGAATGTGTGAGGACGTCGCGCCTTAGCAATCGCTAAACCAACTCCGAGAGGTTATTGACCACGCCGGAGCACGATCAACCTGACCACGAGGGTCTGTTTCCTGCGAGCAAACGAAGAACAAGCAAGAAACTAAGATTGCAATCTGGATATTGCGAATATAAGATGAAAGCTTTATTGATCAAGGTGGGGTTCTGTGACGCCTTTGTCTGGTCGTTGAACACAAACGAAGTACGCGAAGTTGCAGCTATGGCGAACTTTTAATCTAAACAAAACCCAAAGTCTAAACGGTGCCCTAAGGGCTGTATATATGGAGGAAGAGGGGGTGAATTTCGTGGCCCTAGGTGGAGGGGTCCGAAATCAACCCTATCTCTTGTTTCCCCACACATACGGACTCTAAAAACAGCCTATACTTATGTATTTCGAAATTACATGGGCCTGGCCCAATAATAAGGTGACGCAGCACCTAAAATAGCCTCGGGACGAAATTTATGAAGTGGCATCTTGTATATTTCGTCCAAGGCTTCATGCACCCATTATGGTGGCTTCAAAGTCCTGAAATCATCACTTGTAACTCCGTTCTTGTTCCCCTTGCGCATGCCATCATCTCCATGCTTGTTCTTGCTCCAATGTTCATCCTTCTCCAAGCTAGGCCCTTCATTTGTAAGCAAAACAAATGTATCCAATTTAGGCAGCATCATATTCTCATGAACATTAGAATCATTACCAAGAAACG
>NW_025261779.1:0-1646 GCF_018294505.1 Triticum aestivum
AGTAAAAGCAGCTTTCATCCTACGACCCGGCACAGGTTTGGGCAGACCGTCGAGCAACGGACAGGTGAAGGACTCATGGTTGAAGGTCCACTTGGAGCCCGACCACATAAAGATCCCACCGTTCTTTGAGTCTGTGTCCATATTCAAACGCATACTGGAAAAAAGGCCTTGGCAAAAAACTTTTCGTCATCTTAATTGAATCCGGCAGAAAGGGTCATCCTGGGGATCGGCCTCCACTTTCTGCCATGGCGTATGGAACCAATGAACTAATTCTTTGGTCGCCCAGTTGCCTCTTCCAATGCTTTGTGTACTGTCAGGCGGAGAAGAAGAATTTGGGAGTATTTCACTTCCAATACCTTGGGAGCTTCCCTTGCTGTACAAGGACATTAATGTACTTAAATCCATGCCATCTCCTCTTTGAGAACTCAGGCCATAGTAGCTCTGCAAAGCTGCTCATTGCAAACTCGGCCTATTCCCTGTGTAGACTTGTCGCAATCTAGTAAATTCACAATGTCCCTGTTTTGCTGAATGTTCGGAGGCCACGATCTGAAAAAAAATAGAGAATAGGTTAGAACAGACTATTATATTTACATACCATGTACAGTTGTACACCAACTTAAATAGTCAAAACATGGGTGAAGCGTCGTGATGCAAAAAGCAAGGAAGGAAACACTAGACCCTAAACAGCGACAATATTATGAACTGCTAAAAATGAGTTGTCTTTATCTGACAAATAGTTTGGACTTTGAAAATCAGCGTGAACAAGAAAACAGGTTGCAGTTAAATATGTAACTGACAAAAAATCAACAACAATGAAACTTATGGACTCTGTGCTACAGCATGGAAGAGAAAAAAACCAAAAACACAAGGAACACAGTAACATTAGGAATTCTTCTAGCTTAATGCTCATGTACATACAGATTGTGCTCTATCTCCGTTGTTTTGAATAATGTTCAGAGCTCAGTTTCTTTGCACAGATGTTCAGAATTCATACAATAATTTGCTACAGAAAAACAACACGTTTTTCAGAGAATTAGCTCATTCTCTTAACAATGAAAGCTGCTGATTTCCTTGCAAATGTTCAGTGTTTATAGAAATAACTTGCTACAGGAAAACAAAACAATGTTCAGAGAATTAGTACATTCTTGAAGTAGGAGTAGCGAGAATCTGCTACCCTTGGTGTTCTGTGGTTCTGTGGTTCTTGTGATCTGAGAATGAATTTCTCCTCCTACAGAAAAGCACAAGAAAAAATTAGGAGTAGCGAGAGAAATGAGTTGTTCCTTGCTAGTAAGAGGTGGTACACTGATGTAAAAATAATGACAGCTGCTGATTTCTTTGAACAATGCTAGGAGTACCAGAAAAATAATGGTAGCTGCTAAAAGGGGGTAAATTGATGTAAAATAATGGCAGCTGCTGATTTCTTTGAACAATGCTCGAAAGGAGTACCGAAAAAAATGGCAGCTGCTAAAAGGGGGTAAACTGATGTAAAATAACTCAGCTTCGGAAGGACTAATCCGGAGCTGATTTCTGTCTTGTGGGTCTATTTCAACTACGACCTGCAAAAATGGTCAAAAGGAGTAGCAGGCACCAGATTAGAAACCTAAAAATTTATAACTAAACAAAATCATAATTTATGAGAAAAAAAA
>NW_025261780.1:0-1645 GCF_018294505.1 Triticum aestivum
GGCGCACCCTCCACCCTCATTTACCTACTCGAGGACGAGCAGGAATTAAGCTTGGGGATGCTGATACGTCTCCAATGTATCTATAATTTTTGATTGTTCCATGCTATTATATTATCTATTTTGGATGTTTATGGGCTTTATTATACACTTTTATATGATTTTTGGGACTAACCTATTAACCCAGAGCCTAGTGCCAGTTTCTGTTTTTCCTTGTTTTAGGGTTTCGAAGAAAAGGAATATCAAACGGAGTCCAAATGGAATGAAACCTTCGGAAAAGTTATTTTTGGAAACAAAGCAATACAGGAGACTTGGAGTGCACGTTAGGGGATCAACGAGGAAGCCGCGAGGCAGGGGGGCGCGCCCTCCACCCTCGTGGGCCCCTCGTGTCTCCCCTGACGTATTTCTTCCGCCTATACATATATATATATATATCCATATACCCTAAAACGATCGGGGAACACAATAGATCGGGAGTTTCGCCGCCAGAAGCCTCCGTAGCCACCAAAAACCATTCTAGACCCGTTCCGGCACCTTGCCGGAGGGGGATCCTTCTCCGGTGACCATCTTCATCATCCCGGTGCTCTCCATGACAAGGAGGGAGTAGTTCTCCCTCGGGGCTGAGGGTATGTACCAGTAGCTATGTGTTTGATCTCTCTCTCTCTCTCTCTCGCGTGTTCTTGATTTGGCACGATCTTGATGTATCGCGAGCTTTGCTATTATAGTTGGATCTTATGTTTCTTCTCCCCATCTACTCTCTTGTAATGGATTGGGTTTTCCCTTTGAAGTTATCTTATCGGATTGAGTCTTTAGAGATTTGAGAACACTTGATGTATGTCTTGCCGTGCGTATCTATGGTGACAATGGGATATCACGTGATTCACTTGATGTATGTTTTGGTGATCAACTCGCGGGTTCCGCCCATGAACCTATGCATAGGGGTTGGCACATGTTTTCGTCGTGATTCTCCGATAGAAACTTTGGGGCACTCTTTGAGGTTCAGGGTTAGGGTTAGGGTTTAGGGTTTAGGGTTTAGGGTTTAGGGTTTAGGGTTTAGGACATAAAAAGGGATACATGCCACAGGGACGGAACCACGCGGCCTGGGAATGATGTAGCCCGAGGGGCACTCCCAGCTAAATGAACTTGGAAAATGTCACCTGATTATGTTGACGAAGGAGAGTTGGGGCAGCTGAAGGTGCGCAGCGAAGGGGTTGCTCCTCACGAGGCACCGGGGCCCTGAGCCTCAGGAGGCTCTGGGGGACCAGGTGGTTCCTTGAGGACCATCCCCATCTCCATCAGGACGGTGTGGTGCCTGGCCTCCTGAGCCGCTAGGATGCACCGCAAGTTGCGCTGGTAGGCGGACGACACGCTCGGCAGGCCGAAGGGCATGCGAATGTAGCTGTGTGGTGGGCCCTCGCAGCGTCCCACGCGTGAAGGCCAGAAAAGCTCCTGAGAAGTGGCCCTGTTGAGCCCTGGGACGTCGATGCAGACGCGCAGCCCGGCATCCTCGCCTGGATGGGAAGCTGCGCCTCATGAGCGGCGGTCGCCGCGCATGGCCCTTGCATCGTGCAATTCCTGGGTGGTCTTGGTGATGAACTCCTGAACATTGGGAGATCCTTGCCCTGTGCCCTCCTGAGGGAAACATGTC
>NW_025261781.1:0-1645 GCF_018294505.1 Triticum aestivum
CGAACACGTCTGCGAGGGCGTTATCGTCCAAACTTAGCCACCAGCGCATCCCTTGGTATTAGTAGAGTATACTGGTATAGTACTGCTCGTGTCCCTCGTGATTGCCCGGCATCAATGGCCTCCACATGGTTCACTTCATGGCACACGCAATAAACAGCAGTCCTCTCGCGAAGATGCCTGGCTCAAATCAAATCAAATGCAATAGACATCTCGCTCGTGTGTATATAAAGGTCGGCGCTGGCCTTCAAGTTCTCCCATCCATTGCCATCCATCTCTACTCTCTAGTGTGAGCAGCAATGGGGTTCATTCACAAGGGTGGGGTTTGGTGGTTCCTCCTGCTCGCCGGGGTGCTGCTGGCTGCGGCGGCGGCAGCAGGCGCGGAGCAGGACGATGGGGCGGTAGCCACTGCTGTCCCGGAGGTGGAGGAGGCGGATGAGGCCCGTCTGCGCGTCGATGATCCGGAGGAGAACGACTCGTGCGACCTCAAGTGCCAACACCACCAAGTTCCGGCGAGGAAAAAGCAGTGCGTCGACGAGTGCCACAGCCGGGAGCATCACCACCCCAGCAGACGCTCTTGCGAGAACAAGTGTAGCCACTGGCAAGACCCGACGAGGAAGGACCAGTGCGTGCAACAGTGCATGCGCCGCGGCCTCAGCCTCGCTGTGGGCGGCGGCAACGACGTCGACGAGCACCGCCACGCCCAAGAGGAGGAGGTCGCCGGGCGTCCGTGCGACAGGGAGTGCCAACTGTCTTGCCAAAGGAAGTGTCAGGGCTGGAAAGATCGGACCAAGCACCAACAGTGCATGCGACAGTGCGTTCGCGGCAGCAACATCGTCGACGACGAGCACCTCCGCGGCTGGGAAGCGGTGGCCGGCGCCACCATCGAGGCGGTGTGAGTGTCATGTCACGCACCTAATAATAATAATAATAATGTAAGGGTATATGTCTTGCTAGGCAAAGGCGCGAGAATAAAAGACCAATAGCGTGCGGTAGCTGCATGCTTGGCGTCGTTGGCGATGCTCTCCTAGGACTAGGAGAGAGCTGCATGGAACTCTGTTCCTTTTCCTTCTTAGCAGGTTGGTCTGCTAGCTCTTATAGCGGTTCCGGCTATGTTTACACCAAAAAAGCAAGAACTGCATGCGTATGTTTACGTGTATGTGTGCATGCATGTGTTGCACCAAGAAATGAAAATCTACGTATCTTTCCCGTTACACCGCTTTGTCTAAGTAAGCTCTTTTACATGATTTTTATTTTGGGGGGAAAGCTCCTTTACATGATAGCTAAGTTCGCTAACGTAAGTATGCTTGGCGAAAGTAGCAACACGTCTAACAACAGCTAAGATCGCATCTTCTCTACTGTACACCAGACTCTACTGTACTTAGTTGTACATGGCAAGAATACATAATGACCTTGATAATAGCTAGTGCTAATTTAGAAACGTTTTCTTAATCATGCATGAGTCAACATTGAAGTTCTAGACTATGTAGGGCACAACATTTTAAGAACCAACATGTGCTTAGATGGTTAGGAGAGTGGTTGTACCCAGCCCATCAGAGATCAAAAGCCCAGGTTGGCACATGTGTGTCTCACACTACGGGAAAATATGTCTTTGCCGAGAGTTTGGGTGTTTGCCGAGTGTCTTTTA
>NW_025261782.1:0-1645 GCF_018294505.1 Triticum aestivum
CCATCTTTGATCAATGAGCTAGTCAAGTAGAGGCATACTAGTGACACTATGTGTGTCTATGTATTCACACATGTATTATGTTTCTGGGTAATACAATTCTAGCATGAATAATAAACATTTATCATGAAATAAGGAAATAAATAATAACTTTATTATTGCCTATAGGGCATATTTCCTTCACCTAAGAACAAGTGTGCCACATCTAGTAATGGAAATGAAGATCTTAAGATGATTACTGTTCACCCAATTTTGTTGATTTGGTAAAAGAACCCATCTATGATAATAAATTCCTCAACTTTGTGCCTAGGATGTGATCATTAATAATATGTATGTTAGGACTCCTAGGAAATATGGACGTGCGATTGAGAAACTAGAAACCAAAGATGAAAACACTTGAAACTATGCATTACGCCAAGCTAGGGGCATAAAACAATAGCGCTAGTTGGGAGGCAACCCAATAGTTATCTTAATTTTCTTGTTTACTTTTATGTTTTTGGTGTGCACACAATTATGCCACTGTTATGATTGTGTTTTTGTGTTTTAATTAGTGTTTGTGCCAAGTAAAGCCTTTGGGATGATTAGGATGATAGTTGCTTTGATTCTGTGAAAACAACAGAAACTTTTGCGCCCACTCCGGGAATTCTCTAAATTCGCTGGAACGTGTTTTTGCTCTGGATACGTAACACATGATTTATATACAAATTTCCCACGTTGGCCTAAATTTTCAGAATTTTTAGAGTTACAGAAGTATTGTCATTGTTCGAATTGCTACAAACTATTCTGTTTTCATTGTGTTGTTTGCTTGTTTTGATGAATCTATGGATTGTATCGGGGGTATAAGCCATTGTGAAGTTAGAAAAAAATAGGTATAATGCAATAATAAAACATGAATGGGTTTGCAAAAGTACTTAAGGTGGTGATTTGCTTTGGTATACTAACGGATCTCACGAAGGTTTTGGTTGAGTTTTGTGTGCTAAAGTTTTCAAGTTTTGAGTAAGATCACGATGGATGAAGGAATAAGGAGTGGAAAGAGCCCAAGCTTGAGGATGCTCGAGGCACTCCAAGATAATATTCAAGGACTCCCAATCAACTAAGCTTGGGGATGCCCCGGAATGCATCCCCTCTTTCTTCTATCAACCATCGGTAATATTACTTGGAGCTATATTTTTATTCATCACATGGTATGAGTTTTGCTTGGAGCGTCGTGTATTATATGAGTCTTTGCTTTGTTTGTTTTTTAGCGTGTCACAATCATCTTTGCTGGACACACCTATTTGAGAGAGAAACACATTTATCATAATTTGTTAGAATACTTTATGTGCTTCACTTATATCTTTTTAGCTAGGCAGTTGCTCTAGTGCTTTCACTTATATCTTTTGGAGCATGGCGGTGATTAAATTTTGAAGAAATATTTGCACTCTCATGCTTCACTTATATCATTTTGAGAGTTGATGATAGTAATGTTAATTTGCATAAGATGTGAATTTGGTCCTAATGTGATGAATATCCAAGAAGGATATAATAAAAACTTTCATGTAGATCACTGAGTATGATAAGTTTGATTCCTTGCAATAGTTTTTTGATATGAAGGTGATAATATGTGATTTATGCTAGTGAGTAATTGTGGTTTAGTAAGAATATTGGT
>NW_025261783.1:0-1645 GCF_018294505.1 Triticum aestivum
CTGCCTTGGGACGTCCTCCCACCTCCTTGGCCGCCACCCCTTGCTCCTATATAAGTAGATCCATCTAGTAGCTTTTCCTTGGGATTTGTTTAGTTAAAAGTTAGCCATTGCAACTTCGTGTACTTCGTTTGTGTCCAACGACCAGACCAAGACCGCTTACGGATCCCCACCTTTATCAATACTTCATATATACTCGCAATATTCAGATTGCTTTTATCATATTCTTGCTTGTTCTTCGATTGCTTGCAGGAATAGACCTTCGTGGTCAGGTTGATTGTGCTCCGGCGTGGTCAATAACCTCTCGGAGTTGGTTTAGCGATTGCTAAGGCACAACGTCGTTGCACGTTTGTAGTCGGATCGTCAAAGTCGTCTCCACCAAATCGATAGTTATCATCTCATCGAAAGATCGGGACACCCCGCCTCTATCAAGTGGTATCAGTTTTCAGGTTGCTCGGTGAGAATTTCCAGTTTTCCTAGATTAGATTTATTTTCTTACCTATTGTCCAAGAAAAAGCCACAAAAAAGAGTTAGATCTATTCATCCTTGGTCCAAGCCAATCTGAGCCTTTGCAATTTTCTTTTCATTGCTTGCATAGTTGAATTATCGGTTGCATCGTCGTGTCGAGTTGCTGGTCTTAGTGTGTAGTTCGTTTAGAGTTTCGAGTTCTGTTCACATTAATCACGCCACCGCTGCATCATTATCTCTTCCGCTGTCCACCACCCATCCATCAATTTCCACCACGTGCTACCCACCATTCATTGTCATAATAATAGTTGAGATCTAGTTTGTTTTGGAAAGAGGGAGAAAAAAAGAGAGAAAAAAAAACAAGAGAAAAAAAAAGTCAGAGAAAAAAAGGAGAAGAAAAAGAAAAAAAAAGCGTGAGAAAAAAAAAGCGTGAGAAAAAAAAAGAGAGAAGAAAAAAAAATTGGATCTATCTAGAATCAATCTCGTACCTGAATTCGGATTGGAATCTGTTTTGCGCACTGTTCAGTAAAACAGGTGTATCTTCCTCATACGAAGTCCGTTTTGGCTCCGTGAGTACTCAAATTGAAGATAGCGACGAGCCGCATCTAAATAGTTGCAAAAGCTAGTTTAATATTTGACACCTCAAAATCGGCTTCTAAATAGGTCTTTTTGCCCTCGGAAGTTCGGGAACACAGCTTGTTCCAATTTTTCAGGCCAGCTTTAGAATTCTTTGACTCCTCATATCAACTCGGAATTGAGTGATTCTTTTTGCATTGGAAAGCTTGAGTTAGTGGCATTCTTTGAAAGAATTTATCAGAAAATTGTCTCAAACTTTTCAAGAGGAAAGTTGGAGAGAGAGTTGTTGTATATCCTGCTTGGCAGTTGTTTTTCATCATTATCTTCACTGCCGTTGTGATCTTCACTTATATCTTGCTGTCAAGAGCTACTTAGTATCCTTCATTGATGCTAGTTGTGCTACGCCGTGACCTCATTAGTGTTCTAGGCTCGCGTCTCTAGTCCGGTCTAGCCTAGGACCAGCACAGTACCGTCGTTGAGCGTTTATTCAACATTGCATCTTTGAATTGATTATTGCTAATCTTTTGCTACCATATATAGCCAACCCAGCTCCACATATTTCTACACCGTGTATACGTACGCTCCCCTGGCAATCGCTTTACTC
>NW_025261784.1:0-1645 GCF_018294505.1 Triticum aestivum
AAATTCACGGCGGCAACTTTCACCAAATGCACGTGTATAAGAGGAAGTCACTCCTTTCATCAAACAAGTACTTCATGAGCTAGCATGAAGAAAATGCTTTCAAAAGTTTCCAACACTAGCTTAATGTTCAGCAAAATTATGGAGAGGACAAGGATGTTGTCGATGGGCTCAACAACAATTCATCCAGCTTCCCGTGGAGATGGAATTCCATAACTATGTGAACAAGGTGATAGTATTGGTCAGACCCAGGAATATAACGGTGTATGCTCGAGGAAAAACCACGGGTAAGACAACATTACGAGCATCGTTGGTGCTGATTTGACTTGACGATGGCCCACACTCAAATCAAAGGATTAATAAGACAATAGGTCCAACAACTGATCACAGGAACCAATCGATGAAGATATCATCTTTCTTCAACACACACTACACAAGAATATCCCTTTGGAACGAACTAAGTCGGGCAAGCTTTTATCTTCCAACTCTCCAAGTTGTTGTCTAGCTTAACCAACTAGCTCAGGGATATCTAACACCGATTCTTGGAGAGAAGGTGGTTCACAAGAAACCAACTTGATCACGGGCTCAACATAACAGTCAGGGAACAACCTGGTAGTACTTCTGAGAAGATATTCGGAAAATCACGAACCACCGGTATGTTACTAAGCTCGAGAACAATCTCGCTTTTGAGGGCAAGACGATATGATGAAATGAGTGAGGCCTTGACAAGATCCTAACTCATCAATCGAAGGGTGCACCGAAATAAGGACTAGGTAGCACGATCAGTCTTAGAAGGATGATTCAAAAACCAACATGCTAAGAATGAAATTATTATCCTTTAACTACCAAGCAACGAGGTTGCTGGGAGTATTGATTTCACACGTCACAATTCATTTGTCGGTATTCCGGTTGCATCAACACGAGGGCCGAGGAATGACTAATGATGGTGAGAAGTATCACTACGTCAAAATTCATGAGAGTTGGTGCAGTTCTCATGACAATTCTGACATAAAGGGGGTAATACTCCAAGGTAGAACAGAACCAAAAGCTGGATTGGCATTTGATCTGCGGAATACAACTACCTTGACCCAATCCTAGATATGGATGAGGTACTGGAGTTTGTTTCTCCAAGTTATTCAGGACAGAATGCCTAGACGGACCACAAGAGTAATAGGCATCGATAAACGAACGCACGCATACTCTTGACTATCAATTGATAGACGAGGGTCAGAAGACAACTAAAGAGGGACAACTCAAAGGAACATATAACTTTCTGAGTTGTGGATGCATAGATTAGTATGTCGAACCAAGTTCAACATAATTCTTCCGGATAACCCATGCAGAAAGGTTGAGCTGGCAGAGTCACGATATATAAATGGAGATCTCCTCAAGAGTACTCTAATTGTGATCTTTTGATCCAATAAACATCTGCCATAAGCGGTCCATAGTATTTGGAAGAAGGAAATACCACGGACCTCGAGGACTATCGCAAAGTTACTAATATCCTGAAGGAACTAGCAAACACTATCAGCATGAGGTAAGTAGAGTGAATCTCGGGTTCAAAACCCAGAAATAGAATACCTACTACTAAGTAGCATCACGGGATGCTTCCGAGAATAAAGGCCAGAATCATCACACTGGGAACACA
>NW_025261785.1:0-1645 GCF_018294505.1 Triticum aestivum
GGCCTCCCGCAACTTGGTGATGTGCCCTTCCGTGACGGAGGAGGCCATCCACCTGCCTCCCACTCCTGACATGATTGGAGAAAGGTCGAGGTGGGATGTGCGGACTTGGGCACTGGAGCTCGAGTGTGCGGAATTGGATAAGCAAAGTAGGAAGAAGGCGTAGGTGAAAAGGTGGATCCTTATCCCCTTATATGGTTGGACGAAGCTATGCGTCCCCCACCAGCCTGGTAAAACTCGCTTATTCCCCAAGCACCGTAATCAATGGCGCGGATGGGTTACCCACGTCCGTATTGATGAGAATCCCGGAATAAGGGGGGCACGATCTATGCTTTGATAAGACGTGCCAAGGAAACTGGCTCGCTAAACATGCTGAGGTGGAACAGTAAAAAACGATTCATATGAAGGCTTGGCCATGGTGTGATGTCATGCCGTGGAATACGTCAGCAGATCTGTGCAAAAGTTATTCTCTCTATGGTGTTTTGTCGAACTTGTTTTGCAGAGCCGGACACTATCCTTGTGTTCAAAACCTTCTATGAAGTATTCGGAGGAGGAACCCGCCTTGCAATGCCGAAGACAATATACGCGCCGGACTCGTCATCATTGAAGCCTGGTTCAGGGGCTACTGAGGGAGTCCCGGACTAGGGGGTGTCTGGATAGCCAGACTATCGTCACGGCCGGACTCCAAGACTATGAAGATACAAGATTGAAGACTTCGTCCCGTGTCCGGATGGGACTTTCCTTGGCGTGGAAGGCAAGCTTGGCGATACGGATATGTAGATCTCCTACCATTGTAACCGACTCTGTGTAACCCTAACCTATCCGGTGTCTACATAAACCGGAGGGTTTTAGTCCGTAGGACAACAACTACAACATTAACAATCATACCATAGGCTAGCTTCTAGGGTTTAGCCTCCTCGATCTCGTGGTAGATCTACTCTTCTAGTACCCATATCATCAATATTAATCAAGCAGGAGTAGGGTTTTACCTCCATCGAGAGGGCCCGAACCTGGGTAAAAACATTGTGTCCCTTGTCTCCTGTTACCATCCGCCTAGACGCATAGTTTGGGACCCCCTACCCGAGATCCGCCGGTTTTGACACCGACACAAACATTACTATTTTAACGGACTTTGTTATTCTTGATATTCCTGAGGACGATAGTATGTCTATTATTCTTGGAAGACCTTTTCTAATACTGCAGGGGTTGTTATTGATTGCAACAAAGGCAATGTCACTTTTCATGTTAATGGTAATGAGCATACGGTACACTTTCTGAGGAAACAACCTCAAGTTCATAGTATCAATTCTATTGGAAAAATTCCATTGATTATATTTGGAGGTTTTGAATTTCCTCTTCCTACTGTCAAGAAGAAATATGATATTCTTATTATAGGGGATGTGCATATCCCCGTTGAGGTAACATAGTGTTATTCGAAATTTCTCCGGTTCCATGTTGATCGGAATGAGTTTGTTAACATGACCTGATCAACCTTGTTAGTGGATTCCTTTTGATGAGCATGAGACGGATGAAACTAGAAGCACAAACCTTCTGTACCCTCTTTATACTTTCTGTTATTTAGTTGAAATAAAGTAAAAATAGTATTTTCCTGTCTATTTTCTGATTTATCCGTGCAATACAAAATACC
>NW_025261786.1:0-1645 GCF_018294505.1 Triticum aestivum
GTGTGTGTGTGTGTGTGTGTGTGTGTGTGTGTGTGTGTGTGACTGGTGGGAGTCCAACGTGGTGAGCATTAATCTGCCCAACTCAAGGGGCTGGGGTGGTCTTGCGGTGGCCATCTGGTGGTTCACTTGGCGCGAGAGGAACGCTCGGATTTTCCAAAACAAGGTGTCCACTGTTAGTGGAGTGTTTAACTCGATGATGGATGCTATGGAACCAGGCTGGGCGTCACAGGATTCAGCGGATTCTAGATAGACCACGTGAGCCGGACTGACTTGGGCACTGATGTATAGTTGTTGTGATGCATGTTGTTGGCTTTGTTCTTATTCTCGGCCTGGCACTTGCGTAGGCCACAATACCTGTAACACCCTCCTTCCTATAATTGAAAAGAAAAGCTGCTCCGCCAGTGTTTCGTCAAAAAAAACCGTGTGTCTAGCATTACTCATCTATTATAGACGCAACACCGCTCCCTCTCTCCACCTTACCCCCAACCAAATATGTTACTCCACACGTATTTTCTCCAAACGATATCCATCATGTTCCTCCTCAGTTGTTTCCTTTCTATTCCAAATCCTTCCTCCCTCTCGCACGTCCAATCAAGCTCCACTTGAAGCTGCAAGAGCTACCGCCCGCAGCACCGATGATCAAGGCCATCGCCGCCTTAGCATAGTGTAGCCTTGGAGCGCACGTTGTGGTGTTGCAAGTGCTACCACCCACCCCAACTGCTACGAGCACGACACCACCTGTTGCCGCTAATGCAGGTGAACCACATGATGTTGACACAGCCGAGGTGGCAGAGGGCGGCGACGTCACCAGAGAAGACGAGCATGACGGCGGGGTCTCCGGGAAGTAGTTGATCGAGTCGATGACACTTATGATCTACAGGGAAGGCACAAAGGTTAGGGAAGGGACTTGTTGCAATTGCAAGAGGGGTCTTGTTGCGATGGTGACAGACACTGCTGACAGCCGGAGATGCTTTTTGCAACAAGAGTCCCATTGCAATGATGATGTTAACGACCGCAAGCCGGAGATGCTTCTACAACAAGGGTCGTGTTGCAATTGCAACAAAGGTCTTGTTGCAATGAGGGACACAAAGAAGAGGGGAAGAGTGCTCGTACGGTGAGTATAATAGATCAGACGGCTCATGACCTAGCATATCCTTCCAAGATCATTCAGCCGCCGCGTACGACGACCAATAACTAAATCCGGGGAAATATAGTTATTATAGATGTTCTTCACATAATTTGCTCTGCTTTCATCCATTGCGGAGTACATTTTACCAATGAAAGTATTTTCCACATCCTTTTATGTTGAAGGTGCAAATAAAATCTGTGATACAGTGAGACAAAATAACTTGCCTTTCTTCCAAACTAAAGTAGCTTCTATCTGAAGGAGATCCCCTTTTTCAGTCAAACTTCCTTGCGAATACCAGAAAAGGCAAATTGGCTATAGCAGGTATGTGCATTCTGACAAAGTGGCCTTGCAAATAGTAAAGGCAAATTGGCTATAACAGGGAGTATAATGCAGATGAGCATAATATTGACCCCAACGAGTAAACGACTTCTCGCTCAAGGAAGAAAACAGGCTACCGTTTGTTTTCAGGAAAAAATAGTGAAATAAAAAATGTTCATGGAACTCTAAAAATATTCT
>NW_025261787.1:0-1645 GCF_018294505.1 Triticum aestivum
TGCTAGGCTGATTCTAATTATAATGTTGGGTTGGGCCAGCAATGTTATCAAAAAATAAATAGGGGCTGGGCATTTTGTTATAAATATATTTAAATAATAAGTGATTGTTTATTACATTCGTCCTTAAATCTTACCAAGCTTTTGTACACAATCACTAGGATTTTCATGCCAAAACAATCCAGGATTTTATTGTTAAGAAATTACTTTTATAAGTTAATAAGATGTGGGGTATTGTTTTCTTACATATGTAAGTATCTGTTAAATATATGATGACAATAAAAATAATATATAATAACATATAAAATAATTTAAATATATATAATATAGTTAGAAGGGAAACATAAGTTGGACCAGGCGTTCCTATTCTTATATATAAAAACAGAACAGACCTCTGTGTTTTCTTCAAAAAAATACATAAATTGGGCTGCCGATGTTTCAGGAAAAATAAAACCTTAGATGGGAGGTCCATATGCCGGACGAACCGGCCTATGGACCTCCCATCCGAGGTCGTGGGCTGCGCATGTTAAAAAAGAATGCCTAGATGGGGCAGCCCAAAACCCAGCTGATACTTGTTGCCCCAGTGATAATAAATGATACCTGCCAGCTCCCCGGCTTCGTTGTGAATTTATCTCCTATAGTAACTACGTTGAAGCACCTAAAAAATGTAACTATGTTGACAAACCCGTGGGCCCCAACATCAATATAGCATTAGGAGGAAGTATTTTTTTTGATGGGCACTTGCTTGCGTACGGCCATAGACCTGGTGGGTCCCGACTGTCCGCCTCTCCACGTACAGTCCTCTCCAGATTCCTCTCGTTTGTTCATCGTGTTTACAACGGCAGATAACAGCATTGCGGCGAGTGCACAAAGGCATAGGAGGGGATCCGACCACCTGAGGAAGTGCCTTATTATTAACGAAACTACTGAACTAGCTTAGTGGCCAAGTGACACTACCCGGCAGCTGTTCCGCCCGGGTTCGATTCCACCTGTGCAGGGAAAATATCTCCAAATTTTGTGCCCCTACCTTTATTGACATGTGGGTCCCCATTGTCATGTACGCACACCATGTCAAACACTTGCCAAAAATTCGTCCCTCGTTTTCTCTGTGTTTTTCACACTCGACATTGTGTGGGCATTTTGAAAATAGCATATCTTTTTGACTATGCATCATATGAAGATGTGCTATGCATGAATGTTGATTAGCATGATGTTAACTAGCTGGTAGTTCCATTTTCGACAATGAATAAAACTTCCAACATGATGTTAACCCTGTTTGAAAAGGCCGTGTTAATATGAATGCTCTGCCTCTGAAAGTTGCAGTTTCTTATCTGAAACTGAACTTGCAGTTTCTTATCTGAAACTGAACTTGCAGTTTCTTATCTGAAACTGAACTTGCAGTTTCTTATCTGAAACTGAAACTTGCAGTTTCTTCTCTGAGAATCACATTGTCTGCACTTTTATACTCCTATGAAACTACATTTTTTTAAGTGCTAAAAATAGATCTCTAGAATTCATAAAATACTTTTTTTGAACCTTGAAAATAGTAGGAGAGGCTCCTACTGTGTAATTAAATTAAAGAATCAGTGTGTCAGCTGTACAAGCATGTTACAATGCAAGGTGGGGGTGGGTGGGTTGGAGGGGGGGG
>NW_025261788.1:0-1645 GCF_018294505.1 Triticum aestivum
GGAATACCTTAGAATAAATAAAGAAAAATCATCGCCAAAGATGAAGGCCAAGGGGCCCACACCCTGCTCACGAGGGTGGGGCACGCCCCCCCTGGGCACACCCCCCTACCTCATGGGCCCCCTGGTGGATCTTCGACGCCCATCTTCTCCTATATGAAGTCTTTCAATGAGAAAAAAATCAGAGAGAACCTTTCGGGACGAGACTCCGCCGCCACGAGGCGGAACCTTGGCGGAACCAATCTAGGGCTCTGGCGGAGCTTTTCTGCCGGGGACACTTCCCTCCGGGAGGGGGAAATCATCATCATCATCATCACCAACGCTCCTCTCATCGGGAGAGGGCAATCTCCATCAACATCTTCACCAGCACCATCTCATCTCCAAACCCTAGTTCATCTCTTATATCCAATTCTTGTCTCCAAGTCCGGGATTGGTGCTAGTAGTTTGCTAGTAGTGTTGATTACTCTTTGTAGTTGATGCTAGTTGGTTTATTTGGTGGAAGATGATATGTTCAGATCCTATATGCACATTATTACCCCTCTTATTATGAACATGAATATGCTTTGTGAGTAGTTACGTTTGTTCCTGAGGACAAGGGAGAAGTCTTGCTATTAGTAGTCATGTGAATTTGGTATTCGTTCGATATTTTGATAAGATGTATATTGTCTAACCTCTAGTGGTGTTATGTGAATGTCGACTACATAACACTTCACCATTATTTGGGCCTAGAGGAAGGCATTGGGAAATAATAAGTAGATGATGGGTTGCTAGAGTGACAAAAGCTTAAACCCTAGTTTATGCGTTGCTTCGTAAGTGGCTGATTTGGATCAACATGTTTCATGCTATGGTTAGGTTTACCTTAATACCTTTGTTGTAGTTGCGGATGCTTGCAATAGAGGTTAATCATAAGTGGGATGCTTGTCCATGTAAGGGTAGTACCCAAGCACCGGTCCACCCACATTTCAAATTATCAAAGTACCGAACGCGAATCATATGAGCGTGATGAAAACTAGCTTGACGATATTCCCATGTGTCCTCGGGAGCGCTTTTCCTATTATAAGAGTTTGTCCAGGCTTGTCCTTTGCTACAAAAAGGATTGGGACACCTTGCTGCACTTTATTTACTTTTGTTACTTGTTACTCGTAACAATTTATCTTATCACAAAACTATCTGTTACCACTTATTTCAGTACTTGCAGAGAATACCTTGCTGAAAACCGCTTATCATTTCCTTCTGCTCCTCGTTGGGTTCGACACTCTTACTTATCGAAAGGACTACGATAGATCCCCTATACTTGTGGGTCATCAAGACACTTTTCTGGCACCGTTAACGGGGAGTGAAGCGCCTTTGGTAGGTGGAATTTGGTAAGGAAAAATTTATTTAGTGTGCTAAAATTTTATGTCACTTGTTACTATGGAAAGTAATTGTTTGAGGGGCTTGTTCGGGGTATCTTCACCCCGTCCAGTTGAGCCAAGAGTTGCTCCTCAACCTACTGAACCTACTGAATCTATTGAAAATGAAACTGCTTTTCAGATTCCTTCGGGTATGATGGAAAAAATGCTAGCTAACACTTTCGCAGGAGATGGAACAAAGCATCCCGACGAACATCTACGCTTTGTGGATGATATTTGTGGACTATTTAAGCTTG
>NW_025261789.1:0-1645 GCF_018294505.1 Triticum aestivum
GGGATACCGACGATCGAATCTCGGGCAAGTAACATACCGATTGACAAAGGGAATTGCATACGGGATTGATTGAATCCTCGACACCGTGGTTCATCCGATGAGATCATCGTGGAACATGTGGGAGCCAACATGGGTATCCAGATCCCGCTATTGGTTATTGACCGGAGAGGCGTCTCGGTCATGTCTGCATGTCTCCCGAACCCGTAGGGTCTACACACTTAAGGTTCGGTGACGCTAGGGTTGTAGAGATATGTGTATGCGGAAACCCGAAAGTTGTTCGGAGTCCCGGATGAGATCCCGGACGTCACGAGAGGTTCCGGAATGGTCCGGAGGTGAAGAATTATATATAGGAAGTCAAGTTTCGGCCACCGGGAAAGTTTCGGGGGTTACCGGTATTGTACCGGGACCACCGGAAGGGTCCCGGGGGTCCACCGGGTGGGGCCACCTATCCCGGAGGGCCCCGTGGGCTTAAGTGGGAAGGGAACCAGCCCCTAGTGGGCTGGGCGCCCCCCCATGGGCCTCCCCCCATGCGCCTAGGGTTGGGAACCCTAGGGTGGGGGGGCTTCCCACTTGCCTTGGGGTGCAAGTCACCCCCCTTGGCCGCCGCCCCCACCCTAGATGGGATCTTGGCCGGCGCCCCCCCCTCCCAGGGGGCCTATATAAAGGGGGGGGAGGGAGGGCAGTAGCAGAACAGCCTTGGGCGCCTCCCTCCTCCCCTGCTACACCTCTCCGTCTTGCAGAAGCTCGGCGAAGCCCTGCCAAGACCCGCTACATCCACCACCACGCCGTCGTGCTGCTGGATCTCCATCAACCTCTCCTTCCCCCTTGCTGGATCAAGAAGGAGGAGACGTCGCTGCACCGTACGTGTGTTGAACGTGGAGGTGCCGTCCGTTCGGCACTCGGTCATCGGTGATTTGGATCACGACGAGTACGACTCCGTCATCCACGTTCATTGGAACGCTTCCGCTCGCGATCTACAAGGGTATGTAGATGCACTCCCTTCCCCTCGTTGCTAGTATACTCCATAGATGCATCTTGGTGAGCGTAGGAAAATTTTAAAATTATGCTACGATTCCCAACAGTGGCATCATGAGCCAGGCCTATGCGTAGTTACTATGCACGAGTAGAACACAAAGAAGTTGTGGGCTTTGATTTTGCCAATTCTTCTTGCCGCTACTAGTCGTTTCTTGTTTCGGCGGCATTGTAGGATGAAGCGGCCCGGACCGACCTTACACGTACGCTTACGTGAGACAGGTTCCACCGACTGACATGCACTAGTTGCATAAGGTGGCTAGCGGGTGTCTGTCTCTCCTACTTTAGTCGGAACGGATTCGATGAAAAGGGTCCTTATGAAGGGTCAATAGAAATTGGCAAATCACGTTGTGGTCAGACGTAGGTAAGAGAACGTTCTTGCTAGAAACCTACAAACCACGTAAAAACTTGCAACAACAATTAGAGGACGTCTAACTTGTTTTTGCAGCAAGTGCTATGTGATGTGATATGGCCAGAAGATGTGATGAATGATATATGTGATGTATGAGATTGATCATATTCTTGTAATAGGAATCACGACTTGCATGTCGATGAGTATGACAACCGGAAGGAGCCATAGGAGTTGTCTTTATTATTTTGTATGACCTGCGTG
>NW_025261790.1:0-1645 GCF_018294505.1 Triticum aestivum
AGAGTCTCCGGTGATGTGCAGCGTTGCATAGAATTGAAGAATGAGTTCTTCATTCCAATCACAGATGTTAGTGCAGAAATTTAACAGTCCAGCGTCGTGAAGAACACTAAGGACTGGCACGAAGCACGGCAGAGATTCCATGTCCACATGAGGAATGTGCTCATGATCGAAGACTTTGTCTTTGTTGAACAACACTGAGGAATAGAAATTGGCCTGGCTTGAAGTCTAGAAACGCCTCTTCCTAATGCGAGCAGAGTCATAGGGGTTGTAGTCAGTGAAGAATACATGCTCGCCGAAGAAATCATCAGTTTTGAATTTTTGCTTCCTTGAGAATGGATCCTTTGGCTTGGGTTGAGGAGTGTTAGTCAATTGCATCACAACCTTAGGAATCGCAATCTCAGGTTCTTCAGGCTGAGGAATTTCTGGTTCCTCTTCAGTGGCAGTCTGTGTCTTCAAAGATTCAGCAGCAGCAGTGTCTTCAGCACTAGTGGCTGGAATTTCTTCATGAACAGATGCAGTGGGTTGATTTTCTTCAGAGCCCATTGAAACAGTTTTTGCTGGGGACTGAGGGATTTGTTGCAATGGCATGAACAGAGGGGAGTTGGGATGCTGACTATCCCAAAAAATCATCATTCATCAATGGAGCAGTACTCCCAATGTCCATGTTAGAGTTTTGTTCATCCAATTCCTCAACGTCGGCCTCTTCAGCAGTGAACTGAGGCATAGGCAAGGAGACAATTGTCGTTCAAGGGATTGTGTCCGCTTCAATTTCTTCATCCATCTGCTCTGAGGAAGCAGCAAAGGGAATGTCTTCATCAGATCTGCCGGGGATAACATATTCTTCATCGAAAGGGAGGATTTCCTTTGATGGCATGCTGGAAATAGGAACATCATCAATTGGATTTGCAAATGGGTTTGTCAATTTCTTCATCTTCTTCGGTGCTGAAGAATCTGATGAAGTTGATGCCTTCCTTTTCTTCACAGTTGCACGCTCTGCAGCCTTGGTCTTCTTCACATCTGATGCAGATGGAAGGATCGGAGTTGGAGTAGGCGCAGGAGGAGCAGAGGAATTCGGTTGAGTTTCTTCATGCACCACTGATGCAGTTGCCCTGACTTCTTCATTTTCTTCAGGCGCACCACTAGTGGATGCCCTGGCAATTTCTTCAGCGGCTGGAATGCAGTCATCAGCCCAAGTGCTTTGAGTTTCTTCAGCAGCCTAATTGTCATCAGCGGTGCTGGCATTTTCTTCAGTCAGCTGAGCAGATGCTTCAGCCTGAGGATTTTCTGATTGCGATGGAGCTGCAACCTTTGAAGTGAATTTCTCAGTCAGTTTTACAAACCTGACCTTGGCTCCTTGCCAATCAGCATAGTAAGCATTGAAGTCATCGTTGAGGCCTTTGATTTCAGCCTGGATCTGCACTAGTTCTTCAGTTGTCATAGAGACAACGTTTTTCTTTAGGAAGTGCTCCTTCCTGTACTGAGCTTTCTTTAGCTGCCTTGCCTTCTCAAATTTCCATTTCTCTTCTTCAATGAAGGCAGTCAAAACATGACTTTGACCTGGTGTGAGGTTCATCTCAGGCAAAGGTGTGCTGGGATCCTTGTGCCTGAGATCGATGAAGTCTAGGATCAGCTTCGAATCCAAAAG
>NW_025261791.1:0-1645 GCF_018294505.1 Triticum aestivum
ACATCATCATCAACATCTTGATCATCATCATTATGATTAGTCTCCTCCAAAAACCCTATAGGAAAAATATGAGGAGATACATACAATATGCCATCAAAAACTCCTTCCAAAAACCCAGTGGGAAAATAAGGAGAAACCGACATATCGCAATGCACGCATTACTATTGCCTCATTAAAAACCTTCCATAAGAAACCATTTAGGAAAACTTATACAGGAAAATAGTGCAATATTAAAGATCCGAGGATCACAAACAGATTATCATTTAGGGAGACACTCCCCCTGAACTTTGCAAATCCCGAAGTCGTTTCATACCAATTCTATTGATGTACTTCTCAAATAAAGAACTTGGTAATGATTTTGTGAACAAATCAACAAGATTATCACATGACTTCGTTTGCAAAATATTATTTCCCCGGTCTGCTGTAACTCATGGGGATAAAATAACTTAGGAGAAATATGCTTTGTAATATTACTCTTTATATAACTTGTTTGCATCTGTGTAATACATGCAGCATTATCTTCATAGATAATAGTAGGTGATTCCAATGATCCAATCCCACTTGAACTTTCAATAAAGTTAATCATTCTGCGAAGCCATGCACATTCACATGATGCTTCAAACAAAGCAATAATTTCAGAATGATTCATGGATGTAGCCACCAGAGTTTGTTTTGTCGACTTCCAAGAAAAGGCCGTACCTCCACTCAAGAAGACAAACCCAGTCTGTGATCTGGCATTATGGGGATCCGATAGGTATCCAGCATCACAATATCCCACCATGGTCTTATCTTGATTTTTCCGATAGAACAAACCAAGATCTTTGGTGCCTTGAAGATATCTGAAAATGTTCTTCACACCAACCCAATGCCTCTTTGTTGGTGATGCACTGAATCTAGCCAATAAATTTACTGCAAATGATATATCAGGCCTGGTGCAGTTTGCTAGATACATTAGTGCTCCAATAGCACTGAGGTAAGGAAACTCAGGTCCTAATACCTCTTCATCATCACCCTTAGGTCTAAATGGATCTTTATCTCTATCAAGAGATCTAACAACCATTGGTGTTTTCGATGGATATGCTTTATCCATATTAAATTTCTCAAGAATCTTTTGGATATAAGCAGACTGATGAACAAGTATTCCTGAAGGAAGATGTTCAAGTTGTAAGCCCAAACAAAATTTAGTCTTACCCAGATCTTTCATCTCAAACTCCGTCTTAAGATGATTACTTGCCTCATGTATTTCTTGTGTAGTCCCAATGATATTCAGATCATCCACATACACAGAAATAATGCAAAATCCATTCTTAGATTTCTTAATAAACACACATGGGCAATCATTATTATTTGAGTAACCCTTCTGAAGAAGGAATATACTCAGTCGGTTATACCACATTCTTCCCGACTGCTTCAAGCCATACAATGACTTCTGAAGCTTTACGCAATACATGTTGCGATTAGCCTTTGGATTCGGAAGCTTCATTCCCTCAGGAACTTTCATATAAATATCCGAATCCAGTGACCCATATAAATATGCAGTCACAACATCCATCAGTTGGATAGACAAATTCATTTTCACTGCCAGTGATATTAAATATCGGAACGTTGTTCCACTCATAACAGGAGAATATGTTTCATCATAATC
>NW_025261792.1:0-1645 GCF_018294505.1 Triticum aestivum
GACGGGCACACCCCGGAGACGCGTGCTGGGCGTTTGCAACCGCCTCAACACTTCCAGATTTGTGAGAGGCCGCCTACGCAAGATTTGACGGTATGCTAGCCCCCCGAGGCCGCCGGCCACAGTCGTAGACGTGCGAAGAGCAATCCGCGTAGAGGGAAGTGTTCAGATACTTCTCCATCCCAAAAAATTATGAAAAATTACCATCAGTCCTATAGCACATGTGCCCACGTTGTGTATAAAACTCATGATTTTATCGTGCTCCAAGTATTTAATAATATTCACGCTGCATCGTTACCGCAGAACGTCTACTACCATTTCATTGCCGTCCGTGAGGGGGGCCACAACCCGGAGACGTGTGCCGCCTCTTCGGACATGCCACAACACCACCCCGCATGTATGAGGGCCCGGTACGATGCTCCGGTGGCATTGCTACCCCCCAGGGCCCCCGTCCCGGCTAACCCTGTAGCGTTTGACCACGGGATCTAGCCCTTTGACTTTGCACGGACGGGCTTTGACCAGTGGACCTCTCCACCCGGTTGTGTTAGGTCGGCCCAGAGGAATACTTTGGAGCAACATCCGGGCCAAACCCACAGCTACATCCACTCCGTGTAGACCCGACGCGTCCGTTTCCCCCCTCCAGGTGCCGGCGGCGGCGTCCGTGAGGGGGGGGGCACACCCCGGAGACGCGTGCTGGGCGTTTGCAACCGCCTCAACACTTCCAGATTTGTGAGAGGCCGCCTACGCAAGATTTGACAGTATGCTAGCCCCCGGAGGCCGCCGGCCACAGTCGTAGACGTGCGAAGAGCAATCCGCATAGAGGGAAGTGTTCAGATACTTCTCCATCACAAAAAATTATGAAAAATTACCATCAATCCTATAGCACATGTGCCCACGTTGTGTAAAAAACTCATGATTTTATCGCGCTTCAAGTATTTAATAATATTCACGCTGCATCGTTACCGCAGAATGTCTACTACCGTTTCATTGCCGTCCGTGAGGGGGGCCACAACCCGGAGACGCGTGCCGCCTCTTCGGACATGCCACAACACCACCCCGCATGTATGAGGGCCCGGTCCGACGCCCCGGTGGCATTCCTACCCCCAGGGCCCCCGTCCCGGCTAACCCTGTAGCGTTTGACCACGGGATCTAGCCCTTTGACTTTGCACGGACGGGCTTTGACCAGTGGACCTCTCCACCCGGTTGTGTTAGGTCGGCCCAGAGGAACACTTTGGAGCAACATCCGGGCCAAACCCACAGCTACATCCACTCCGTGTAGACCCGACGCGTCCGTTTCCCCCCTCCAGGTGCCGGCGGCGGCGGCGTCCGTGAGGGGGGGGGGCACACCCCGGAGACGCGTGCTGGGCGTTTGCAACCGCCTCAACACTTCCAGATTTGTGAGAGGCCGCCTACGCAAGATTTGACGGTATGCTAGCCCCCGGAGGCCGCCGACCACAGTCGTAGACGTGCGAAGAGCAATCCGCGTAGAGGGAAGTGTTCAGATACTTCTCCATCACAAAAAATTATGAAAAATTACCATCAGTCCTATAGCACATGTGCCCACGTTGTGTAAAAAACTCATGATTTTATCGCGCTCCAAGTATTTAATAATATTCACGCTGCATCGTTACCGCAGAACGTCTACTAC
>NW_025261793.1:0-1645 GCF_018294505.1 Triticum aestivum
TTTTTTTTTGTGTGGGAAAAACTTCTGATCTATTCGTCAACTGTCAGTGTAGCACTAAGAACACCAATACATCTGGGTCCATAGACAACATGCACAGGACCGAGCCGAAGCCGCGCCACCTTCATCGCTTCTCGCGCACCGATGCCAAAAAAAACTTGTTTTAGTAGACAATAAAGAAGACATCATGTTAATTAAGGACCCACATGACGAGCACACCTAAGCAACAACCGTTGCCGGCGAAGAGAAGCGTATATTATGATTCACGATTCACGAATGAGAATCTAATAGATTACTCACAGCGTGTTTGTTTCATCATTGGAATGCACTGCTCGACTTTATAAACGAACTTGAGAGGTTTTTTTAGTCCAATTTTCAAAGAGATTTCTCCCCCTATGTTTGTTTCATCTTCAAAATGCACTGCTCTACTTTACAAACCAAGTTGAGTGGTGTTTGAGACTAATTTGATAATAGATTTATTATAGTGACCTATATACGATTAAACACGCATCAGTTCCAGTTTTCAGCACACACACACACACACACAAACACACACACTAATTCAATGCTTGATTTATTCTGTTCTAATTTTCTATGTACGCACCTTTGTAAGCTACCAAAGGAGATGTCCTTTGCAAACATTTACTTACGAACACTAAAAAAACTAAAAATTCATTAAAAAACTGTTTTTTCGTCAAGAAGGACACTAAAATGCATGATGTACGGGGAAAATCTCTTCGTATTCAGACATCTAAGGAGCCCGTGGAGAAAAGTATAAAATTGGTCAAAATAGTGCGTGAATATTGTACTTTCTTGTTTCTGATCCACAATAGAGAACACCAACAATAACTTGCATCCATGTATAACGCTAACATCCCATGGATTTTGAATGTTGCCGCACGGCCCATATATTGGGCATAATTAAGGCTCATTAAGCATATTTTTAATTGAATATTGGCATATTTTTAAAAAATCCTATATTAATAAGCCAATATAAAACGGGTGGTTTAGATTACCAATAGAAAAGAACAGAAGAGATGCATATTATGCTGTAGATCAAAATGATATGCATGGACATAAATAGTTTGTCAACAAATACAACATGCATAGTATGTTTTTTGTGTGGGAAAAACATCTGATCTATTCGTCAACTGTCATTGTAGCACTAAGAACACCAATACATCTGGGTCCATAGACAACATGCACATGAACGAGCCGAAGGCGCGCCACCTTCATCGCTTCTCGCACACTGATGCCAAACAAAACTTGTTTTAGTAGACAATAAGGAAGACATCATGTTAATTAAGGAACCACATGACGAGCACACCTAAGCAACAACCGTTGCCAGCGAAGCGTATATTATGATTCACGAATGAGTATCTAATAGATTACTCACAGCATGTTTGTTTCATCATTGAAATGCACTGCTCGACTTTATAAACGAACTTGAGAGGTTTTTTGAGTCCAATTTTCAAATAGATTTCTCCCCCTATGTTTGTTTCGTCTTCAAAATGCACTGTTCTACTTTAAAACCCAAGTTGAGAGGTGTTTGAGACTAATTTGGTAATAGATTTATTATAGTGATCTATATACGATTAAACACACATCAGTTCCAGTTTTTAAAACACACACACACACACACACACAC
>NW_025261794.1:0-1645 GCF_018294505.1 Triticum aestivum
TATTCGAGAAAATATATATGATCAAACATTGTTCTTATGCCCCAGTGTCTGTGCATTCACTCTTGCCGCTGAACATTGCAAACATTCGGTTATTCTATTGTGTTTGTCAGCATTGAAATCCGAAGGAGCACAAGCGCATATGACTGTGGACTAAAAATGAAAGAGCATGCATATAGATTGTACAAACTAGTGTAAGAGAGATCGAGAATGATTGATATCCATGATCAAACTGAATCTGCTGCTCTTCTTGTGCATGCAAATGAAGATGCAGTGCGGTGAGTGTTGAATGAAGATGCATGTAGGCAGTGTTAGAATATATAACCGTATTGTTTTGTATAGTTATACAGTTGTATATGTGTAGTCCTTGTATAGTTGTCCGTATATTGTACGATACGAACTCTGCCTTGTAACCTATATATATAGATCAATACAAGGCACCACTACGTGTGGTTTTCTGTGACGCCCCCGATTCAATCGTACACTAATCATGCACGCAAACGTGTACGATCAAGATCAGGGACTTACGGGAAGATATCACAACACAACTCTAAAACATAAATAAGTCATACAAGCATCATAATACAAGCCAGGAGTCTCGAGGGCTCGAATACAAGTGCTCGATCATAGACGAGTCAGCGGAAGCAACAATATCTGAGTACAGACATAAGTAAACAAGTTTGCCTTAAGAAGGCTAGCACAACAGGGATACAGATCGAAAGAGGCGCATGCCTCCTGCCTGGGATCCTCCTAACTACTCCTGGTCGTCGTCCGCGGGCTGCACGTAATAGTAGGCGCCTCCAGTGTAGTAGTCGTCATCGACGGTGGCGTCTTGCTCCTGGGCTCCATCGTCTGGTCGCAGCAATCGGGTGGAGGTATAGGGAAAAGGGGGAATAAGGCAACCGTGAGTACTCATCCAAAGTACTCGCAAGCAAGGAGCTACACTACATATGCATGGATATATGTGTAAAGGGCCATATCAGTGGACTGAACTGCAGAATGCCAAAATAAGAGGGGGATAGCTAATCCTGTCGAAGACTACGCTTCTGGCAGCCTCCGTCTTGCAACATGTAGAAGAGAGTAGACTGAAGTCCTCCAAGTAGCATCGCATAGCATAATCCTACCCGGCGATCCCCTCCTCAATGCCCTGTTAGAGAGCGACCACCGGGTTGTACCTGGCACTTGGAAGGGTGTGTTTTATTAAGTATCCAGTTCTAGTTGTCATAAGGTCAAGGTACAACTCCAACTCGTCCTGTTACCGAAGATCACTGCTATTCGAATAGATTAACTTCCCTGCAGGGGTGCACCACATTACCCAACACGCTCGATCCCATTTGGCCGGACACACTTTTCTGTGTCATGCCCGGCCGCGGAAGATCAACACGTCGCAGCCCCACCTAGGCATAACAGAGAGGTCAGCATGCCGGTCTAAACCTAAGCGCACAGGGGTCTGGGCCCATCGCCCTTAGCACACCTGCACGTTGTGTGGACGGCCGAAAGCAGACCTAGCCTAGTGGCGTTCCAGTCCAATCCGGCGTGCGCCGCTCCGTCGATGACGTCAAGAAATGCTTCGGCTGATACCACGACGTCGGTTGCCCATATCTTGTCCCATGTGGCGGTTAGTGCGTATAAGGTCAACGACCCAACT
>NW_025261795.1:0-1645 GCF_018294505.1 Triticum aestivum
GGGATCGCCGTCAAGTCCGCCGCCGACAAGCCCTGCCTCGGCCGCCTCGCCAAGTTCCGCTGCCTGCGCCGGCCTCCTTCCCACCGAGATTCGCCACCGCTACTCTGCTCGTGCGTTGACCCTGCGCCAAGTCCCTCTGCTTCCCTGCAGGTCGAGCATCAAGCGCCGCTGCCTCCCCTGTTGACTGGAACCCCGCCGGATTCGATGGTGCGAAGCACCGCTGCCGCCCGAAGCTTCCTTGACCCCGTCATCGACCAGATCCGCGTCTGCCCTGTGCCACCTTGCCTTCCTCACCTGCATCTCGCCGGATGGAGCAGCCGCTGCATCCCTGCCGTCGCCGCTGCTTAGTATCTGTCGAGCAGAGAACGAACGTAGCCTGCGCCTCCGCTTGCATTGCGTTGACCGCACCGCACGGACCAGGCCTCGACCTCCTCCAGGCTCACATCCAGCCTGCCTCTTTCACGAACTGGGCCGAAGCCCATGGGTGAGCAGCCTTCCCCAGTGCGTGTTTCGGTTGGGCCAGCCAGATCCATCCCGCTATGTTTTTTTCCTGTCCAGTGATTTTAGTAATTATCCAGAGAACTGCGGTTTTACAGAAAGCCCCTTGCACTTCATGCATTTAATATCTCCACAACCGTGCATCGGTTTAAAACAACTTATATATGTAATATGCCTAGAATTCTGTCTAGTTTAATAATTTGCAACTGTCATTCATGTTTGAAATGCTTAAATTGATGTTTGATTAAATTTTCTCTAATAATATGTTAAAATGCTTTAATTCATAACTAAATAACCGTAGCTCGGTTTTAAATAATCTTTATATGTAAATGGGGTAGAAAAATGCATAGTTTAACTTGGTGGCATCATTTTGCATGTCTAACAACTCTAAAATTGTGTTTAGGGCAGAATAGTACCAAACCTTAAAATATGCACATGAGGTGAAGATTGAAGTTTGTTCCTTGTTGGAACATGGAGATGTTGTTCCTTGTTGGAACATGTTTACTTGTTGGGATATCACAATATATCTTATTTAATTAATGCATATATATACTTGGTAAAGGGTGGAAGGCTCTTCCTTATGCCTGGTGTTTTGTTCCACTCTTGCCGCCCTAGTTTCCGTCATATCGGTGTTATGTTCCCGGATTTTGTGTTCCTTACGCAGTTGGGTAATAATGGGAACCCCTTGACAGTTCGCCTTGAGTAAAGCTCTTTCAGCAATGCCCAACATTGGTTTTACCATTTGCCACCTAGCCTTTTCTTTTCCCTTGGGAGTCACGCTCCTGAGGATCATCATTATTTTACCCCCGGGCCAGTGCTCCTCTGAGTGTTGGTCCAAACTAGAGTCCTCTGCAGCGCCCCCTTGGGGAAACTCGAGGTTTGGTTTTAGTTGTATGGAGCGCTCATCTGAGTGTGCCCTGAGAACGAGATATGTGCAGCTCCTATCGGGATTTGTCGGCACATTCGGGCGGTGTTGCTGGTTTAGTTTTACCCTGTCGAAATGTCTTGTAGAACTGAGATACCGAGTCTGATCGGAACATCTCGGGAGGAGGTCTATTCCTTCGTTGACCGTCAGAGCTTGTCATGGGCTAAGTTGGGACTCCCCTGTAGGGTTTTGAACTTTCGAAAGCCGTGCCCGCGATTATGG
>NW_025261796.1:0-1645 GCF_018294505.1 Triticum aestivum
GTAGAATATGTAGGAGCCAATATGGGCATCCAGGTCCCGCTATTGGTTATTGACCAGAGACGTGTCTCGGTCATGTCTACATTGTTCTCGAACCCGTAGGGTCCGCACGCTTAAGGTTACGATGACAGTTATATTATGAGTTTATGCATTTTGATGTACCGAAGGTTGTTCGGAGTCCCGGATGTGATCACGGACATGACGAGGAGTCTCGAAATAGTCGAGACATAAAGATTGATATATTGGAAGTCTATGTTTGGACATCGGAAGTGTTCCGGGTGAAATCGGGATTTTACCGGGTTACCGGGAGGTTACCGGAACCCCCCGGGAGCCATATGGGCCATCATGGGCCTTAGTGGAAAGGAGAAAGGGGCAGCCCAAGGGGGCTGCGCGCCTCCCCCCTTCCCCTAGTCCTATTAGGACTAGGAGAGGTGGCCGGCCACCCCTCTCCCTCTTTCCCCCTTGGGAATCCTAGTTGGAATAGGATTGGGGGGGGAGTCCTACTCCCGGTAGGAGTAGGACTCCTCCTGCGCCTCTCCCTCTTGGCCGGCGCCCCCTCCCCCCTTGGCTCCTTTATATACGGAGGCAGGGGCACCTCTAAACACACAAGTTGACACAAGTTGATCCACGTGATCGATCCCTTAGCCGTGTGCGGTGCCCCCTGCCACCATATTCCTCGATAATACTGTAGCGGAGTTTAGGCGAAGCCCTGCTGCTGTAGTTCATCAAGATCGTCACCACGCCGTCGTGCTGACGGAACTCTTCCCCGACACTTTGCTGGATCGGAGTCCGGGGATTGTCATCGAGCTGAACGTGTGCTCGAACTCGGAGGTGCCGTAGTTTCGGTGCTTGATCGGTTGGATCGTGAAGACGTACGACTACTTCCTCTACGTCGTGTCATCGCTTCCGCAGTCGGTCTGCGTTGGGTATGTAGACAACACTCTCCCCTCGTTGCTATGCATCACATGATCTTGCGTGTGCGTAGGAAATTTTTTGAAATTACTACGAAACCCAACAGTGGCATCCGAGCCTAGGTTATTGATGTTGATGTTATATGCACGAGTAGAACACAAGTAAGTTGTGGACGATACAAGTCATACTGCCTACCAGCATGTCATATTTTGGTTCGGCGGTATTGTTGGACGAGACGACCTGGACCAACCTTACGCGTACGCTTACGCGAGACCGGTTCCCTCGACGTGCTTTGCACAGAGATGGCTTGCGGGCAACTGCCTCTCCAACTTTAGTTGAACCAAGTATGGCTACGCCCGGTCCTTGCGAAGGTTAAAACGGAGTCTATTTGACAAACTATCGTTGTGGTTTTGATGCGTAGGTGAGATTGGTTCTTACTTAAGCCCGTAGCAGCCACGTAAAACATGCAACAACAAAGTAGAGGACGTCTAACTTGTTTTTGCAGGGCATGTTGTGATGTGATATGGTCAAGGCATGATGCTGAATTTTATTGTATGAGATGATCATGTTTTGTAACCAAGTTATCGGCAACTGGCAGGAGCCATATGGTTGTCGCTTTATTGTATGCAATGCAATCGCGATGTAATGCTTTACTTTATTACTAAACGGTAGTGATAGTCGTGGAAGCATAAGATTGGCGAGACGACAACGATGCTACGATGGAGATCAAGGTGTC
>NW_025261797.1:0-1645 GCF_018294505.1 Triticum aestivum
AATGGAATTGAGGTTGCCTCATATGCTTCATCTTTTTAGTGTCTTCCGTGAAAATAAGGATTCCGATAATTGTGCCAAAGTGTTAGAAGAAGAATGCAATAAAATGTTTGGCATACAATCTTTGAATGATGAGCCTGATTGCAATGTTGTTAGTATGAACTCTTTGAATATCCATAGTACTAATGATGATTGCACTAGTAATGATAAAATAGTCTCTTATAAGCATGTCAATTTTTGTGAAGTGCATAGAGCTTGCAAGCACACACCAAATAGGGAAGATAGATTTTGCAAGAGGCATAAGTATTTAGAAACTAAATGGTTGCAAGAGAGGCTAGATGCTTGTGCTGAAAATTTAAAATTTCTTTGCCATCCTTGTGAGCTTTGCAATGAACGTGATCATTTAAATCTCCAATGCAAATTGTTTCATGATCGAATCGTGTCCAAAAATTGTGATGACTTGATTTCCCTTGCGCATCATAATGAACTTAGTTTGCTTGTGGGTTATGAACAAATGAAACGTATAACTGATGATCTTCCAGAATTTGTCCTGGATAAAGTTCTTGATTTTGATCTAGAAGAAATTTTTATGTATTGTGTGGTGAATTGCATTGAAAATCCTTATATTACCAATTACATAAAGACAAGAAAACAAATAGAAGATGAGGAGAATACTAATGAAAGGGAAGAGACTTCCCAATATCCTCCTATTATTTCTTATGATGAATAAGGTAACAAGGAGGAGCCTTCTATTCAACCAATCTCATTAATAAGGAGCTCCAAAAAGAGGATTAAACCCACACATAATGTGAAGAAGAAAAAGAAAAGACGGATAAGCAAAGGTAAAAAGGTATCCCTCCCAAATGATGTTGCTCCTATTACTCATTGTGATGATGATAATTGCTATACTATTGGTGCTATCCATACTATTAATGATGAGAGTGATTATGCTTATGATATGCAAAGGCCCAAGCTTGGGGAAGCTATGTTTGATGAGAATGATATGTTTGAGAATTTATTTGCTGCAATTAATGTTTGTACCAAGCTTGGGAATGCTACGTTTGATGAAGATGATATTTTTAGTCCCCCAAGTTTTGATGAGCAAATTTATTATGATGATAGCATGCCTCCTATTTATGATGATTATATTGATGAAAGTGGGTTTGGAAGAGTGTCAACTTTAGGCAGTAATGATCCCACTATTTTGGAGGGTGTTGAATCTTATTGTGATAATTATGAAAGTGGATTTGGAGAGGTCACGACTTTATTTAGTAATGATTCCACTATCTTGGAAGAGGTTTCAATTGATTATGATGAGAACAAAGTTGCTACTTATGATGATTATTGTGATGATACTTATGTTATAAAAAGTAGTGATGATTATATTTAAAAAACTTGTCATGATTATGATTACCCTTTTTCTGAACATTATTCTTTTAATGTGGAAACAATTTATAGTATTCGAGTTTTTTTTATGATATTCCCACTATTCCGAATGAGAAGAAATTTGCTTATGTGGAGAGTAATAAAATTTCTATGCTTGTAGATCATGAAAAGAAAGCTTTATGTGATAGTTATATTGTTGAATTAATTCATGATGCTACTGAAATTTATTATGAGGGAGGAATATATGCTTGTAGGAATTGCA
>NW_025261798.1:0-1645 GCF_018294505.1 Triticum aestivum
TAGTGCATCGAGCAATAAAACGCTCAACATCCCGTCTCATCTTTGGCCAAAAGAAATGTGTAGCAAGTACGTCCTCCGTCTTCTTCACGCCAAAGTGTCCCATTAATCCTCCTCCATGCGCCTCCTGCAACAACAAAAGACGAACGGAGCTAGCTGGAATGCATAGCTTGTTAGCACGAAACACAAATCCATCGTTAACGACAAACTTGTTCCACATTCTTCCTTCTTTACAATTCTGCATTACATCTTTAAAATCAGCATCATGCACATATTGATCTTTGATGGTCTCCAAACCAAATATTTTGAAGTCAAGTTGTGAAAGCATAGTATAGCGACGAGACAATGCATCAGCAATAACATTTTCTTTTCCCTTCTTGTGTTTAATGACATAAGGGAAAGTCTCAATGAATTCAACCCATTTAGCATGTCTACGATTCAGTTTAGCTTGACTTTTAATATGTTTCAAAGATTCATGTTCAGAATGTATAACAAATTCTTTGGGCCATAAATAATGTTGCCATGTTTCTAAAGTCCGAACAAGAGCATATAATTCTTTATCATAAGTAGAATAATTCAGACTAGGCCCACTCAATTTTTCAGAAAAGTATGCAACGGGTTTGCCATCTTGTAATAACACACCTCCTAATCCAATTCCACTAGCATCACATTCAAGCTCAAAAGTCTTATTAAAATCAGGAAGTTGGAGTAAAGGAGCATGTGTCAACTTATCTTTCAATACCGTGAAGGCTTCTTCCTGTGCGGTACCCCAAACAAAAGGCACATCCTTCTTTGTAAGCTCGTTGAGAGGTGCAGCAAT
The DNA here is from genome assembly GCF_018294505.1 of Triticum aestivum. Taxonomy (NCBI): domain Eukaryota; kingdom Viridiplantae; phylum Streptophyta; class Magnoliopsida; order Poales; family Poaceae; genus Triticum; species Triticum aestivum. The sequence goes on from NW_025261798.1 coordinate 818, forward strand.
GGTGCTGAAATCTCTCACAAAACGCCTATAGAATCCAGCGAGGCCAAGAAAACTCCTCACCTGTGTGACCGTTTTGGGCTGCGACCAACTCTCAATAGCTTCAATCTTGGCTTTGTCAACTTCAATTCCCTGTGGAGTAACAACATAGCCAAGAAAAGATACTCGGTCGGTGCAAAAGGTGCACTTCCCAAGGTTACCAAACAAACGTGCATCACGTAGAGCAATAAAAACAGCACGTAAATGTTCCAAATGTTCTTCCAAAGATCTGCTATAAATTAGTATATCATCAAAATAGACTACCACAAATCGTCCAATGAAAGCACGTAAAACTTCGTTCATTAATCTCATGAAAGTACTAGGTGCATTAGTTAACCCAAAAGGCATGACTAACCACTCATATAATCCAAACTTAGTTTTAAATGCTGTTTTCCATTCATCTCCCAATTTCATACGAATTTGATGGTAGCCACTACGCAAATCAACTTTGGAGAATATTGTAGAGCCACTCAATTCATCAAGCATATCATCTAGCCTAGGAATAGGATGACGATAACGAATAGTAATATTATTAATGCCTCTACAATCAACACACATACGTGATGTACCATCCTTTTTCGGCACGAGAATAATAGGAACAGCACAAGGACTAAGGGATTCGCGTATATAACCTTTGTCGAGAAGCTCTTGTACTTGACGCATAATCTCCTTCGTCTCCTCTGGATTGGTACGGTATGGTGCACGGTTTGGCAGTGAAGCACCGGGAATTAAGTCAATCTGATGCTCAATCCCTCGAATAGGCGGTAATCCCGGTGGCACGTCTTGTGGAAA
>NW_025261799.1:0-1645 GCF_018294505.1 Triticum aestivum
ATCTGGTTAATATAACACCATTTACGATTTGAGCGGCATTTGTTTATGCATCATGAAGTGCGAATATTACTTTCTATACACACAGGTTTGAACAAGGTTAATTTGTGCTGCATGACTCATTTTCGCATATCATGCACGCATGTGATCATAGAACATGCGACTAAGTATGGTGTCTTTTGACGAGCACCTATTGTTTTGCAATATTTTTTATATGCATTTTATTTGTTCATCATTTTTTATGTTGATTTTCCCCGAGTCATACCTTGCCGTGATTCCATTGAGAACAAATTCTTCACTCTACATAAGGGAATAAATACCTTGATTTGTGTCACGTCATTGATACAGAATGAATATATTTAAATGCGTAAATGCATACAATAAAAAGGAGATCAAACATTGCAGGTACATTATTTCCAGAACTCTTACATTTACATAAAAGATCTGTTATTTACATCTCCGAAGAGAAAACCCCTGATTAAGAATTCCAACATAGCTATTACATAAGATTGCAACACATTCCTATTACAACATGCTACAAAAAAAAAGAAATTCATCCTCGCGATCGTCGACGCCGGCATGCTCGGGGGAGCCTTGGACTTTGTTGATATTATCATATGCGATGACTTTCATTTATATTTGATTTCATTTGACTCGTACTGGTATTGGCAGTACGTGTGTGCATGCTTGAATGACTTCACTTACTTTTCCTTGTTGACTAACCAATATATAGACTTTGATTTATTTTCTTTACTTTGTATGAGAAAGTCATCTTAATGGTTAACCAATCTGTTAAATGAGTCTTCAAACATCATGATGCATGCGTATGGGACATATAATCATGCACGTGTTCTGTGCAATGCAACTACTTTAGTACTAACAATTGTAGTACTCTTTGTTTTATGAGTAGATGACATCTATGTTTTCATACTATTTGCAAGCCGTATGGGGGATGCATGATCTAACTTTCATCTTATGCGAAGATAAGCTAGATGCGACGTTTTTGAGCATACACATATATGGAGCAGATAACAGATATTTAATTTGTTTTGGTGGCATATGCAAGTGCACTACAATATTTCGAGTGCGATCAAACTCAGATTATGACTCTGGTCATCTTTTAGTTTTTTTAATGTATGTCCATAGGAAGGGACCATACAATTTATTTTGGTTGGGTGGATGTACACCAATTCACCTAGAATTAGCAGGACGTGTCCATTTTACTTTGCATGCGCCTACACTAGATTCGCCAATATCTAGTTATTTTGTCGATGATGCCGGCTAGCATTATTTGGGGCCGATGCATTTTTTATATAGTGCACTCATTTAGTCTATTTTATAGACATCTGGTTAATATAACACCATTTACGATTTGAGCGGCATTTGTTTATGCATCATGAAGTGCGAATATTACTTTCTATACACACAGGTTTGAACAAGGTTAATTTGTGCTGCATGACTCATTTTCGCATATCATGCACGCATGTGATCATAGAACATGCGACTAAGTATGGTGTCTTTTGACGAGCACCTATTGTTTTGCAATATTTTTTATATGCATTTTATTTGTTCATCATTTTTTATGTTGATTTTCCCCGAGTCATACCTTGCCGTGATTCCACTGAGAACAAATTCTTCACTCTACATA
>NW_025261800.1:0-1645 GCF_018294505.1 Triticum aestivum
CGTCGATCACCCGCGCCGATCTCATCACCGACACCACCAGGGTGAGCCTCTTGTTCTTATCTTCTTACTGAAAGGAAAAATATTCTTACTTGCATGTTTAGATAGATACTTGTATCATTTTCTTACATTTATTATTGCATCTTATATAGTGCGATGGTTTTGGTATCCGCCCCCGTCGGCCCTCGTCCTGTCTATGATTCGGATTTGGTATGTATATTATCTTTATAACTATTGGTTCATTTATTGTTTATGAAAATTATGCCGACCAACGTGACATAGATTTTATTTATCTAGGATGTATGTGAATCGGAAATGCCAACCGACCCTATTGTCGAGAGGTTAAATTTAGTTGAAGAAGAAAACAATTTGTTGAAGGAAAAAATAAAAAAAATTGAGGAGGAGAAGATGATATTGGAGTTACATGTTGCGGATGTCGTCGATGATCACAAGATCAAGATGGTTCAATGCGCTTGAAGATTAGAAAGATTAGAAAATATGCCATTCATACCGAGGCTTGGTATCATTATGCCGTTGGATCAATTGTTACCTTGGTTGCGATTATGATCGCATTTGTTTTCGCATTGAAATGTTTTACATAGTTTCAATGTATGGTTTAATTAATTAGATGCTCTGGAGAGCTATATGTTGTTAGATGAGAACTATGTATGCACTTTGGTTTTAGTGTGATGATGAACTTCTATTAATTTGGACACTTAATTATATATAATGCACGCAGATGAACCGGCAATGGATGTACGGTGACAGACACACCCGCGAGTACATTAAGGGCGTGCATGAGTTTCTCGATGCGGCTGAGGCAAACAAGCAGAATTGTTTTATGTGTTGTCCATGCACTGAATGTGGGAATACGAGGTCTTACTCTAACCGGAAAATCCTTCACTCCCACCTGCTTTACAAGGGTTTCATGCCACACTATAATGTTTGGACGAGGCACGGAGAAATAGGGCTTATGATGGAAGATGACGAAGAAGAAGAGTACGATGACAACTATGTGCCCCCTGAATACGGTGATGCTGCAACAGGGGGAGCTGGTGAAGATCAAGAGGAACCATACGATGTGCCCAATGATGCTGCCACGGGTGAAGCTGCTGAAGATCAAGAGGAACCAGACGATGTGCCCGATGATGATGATCTCCGATGGGTCATTGTCGATGCAAGGACGCAATGCATTAGTCAAAAGGAGAAGCTGAAGTTCGATCGCATGTTAGAGGATCACAAAAAAGGGTTATACCCCAATTGCGAAGATGGCAACACAAAGCTCGGTACCGTACTGGAATTGCTGCAGTGGAAGGCAGAGAATGCTGTGGCTGACAAAGGATTTGAGAAGCTACTGAAAATATTGAAGAAGAAGCTTCCAAAGGATAACGAATTGCCCGACAGTACATACGCAGCAAAGAAGGTCGTATGCCCTCTAGGATTGGAGGTGGAGAAGATACATGCATGCCCTAATGACTGCATCCTCTACCGCGGTGCATACAAGGATCTGAACGCATGCCCGGTATGCGGTGCGTTGCGGTATAAGATCAGACGAGATGACCCTGGTGATGTTGACGGCGAGCCCCTCAGGAAGAGGGTTCCTGCGAAGGTGATGTGGTATGCTCCTATAATACCACGGTTGAAACGT
>NW_025261801.1:0-1645 GCF_018294505.1 Triticum aestivum
CAGCATATGTAGCAGTTTGTGACGTATGTCAGAGAGTAAAGGCAGAGCATCAGAAGCCAGCAGGATTGTTACAACCATTGCTGATACCCGAATGGAAGTGGGATAAGATAGGCATGGATTTTATCACAGGACTACCCAGGACGAAAGCAGGCCATGACTCGATATGGGTAGTAGTTGATCGTTTGACGAAGGTAGCACATTTTATCCCAGTCAAGACCACTTACACCAGTGCTAAGTTGGCGAAGATATACATGACTAGGATCATTTGTTTGCATGGAATGAGTTGCATGAAACTTTAGGAACCAGACTAGAGTTCAGCACAGCTTTTCATCCGCAGACAGATGGACAGACCGAGAGAGTCAATCAGATTTTGGAAGATATGCTGAGAGCTTGTGCACTAGATTATGGATCTAGTTGGGACGATAACTTGCCGTATGTGGAGTTTTCTTATAACAACAGTTACCAAACCAGTTTGAAGATGGCACCTTTCGAAGCTTTATATGGAAGGAGGTGTAGGACACCGTTGTCATCGGACGAAGTTGGAGACCGTCAATTCTTTGGACCAGATTTGATTAAGGAGTCTGAACAGAAAGTTAAGTTGATTCGCGATAGGCTCAAGGTAGCCCAGTCCAGGCAGAAGAGCTACGCAGATTCTAAACGCAAGGAGACAGTTTACGAAACCGGAGACAGAGTTTATCTTCGAGTATCCCCACTTCGAGGAGTTAAGCGCTTTGGAGTTAAGGGAAAATTAGCACCGCGTTTCGTTGGACCGTATAAGATCTTGCAACGTATGGGAGAAGTCGCTTATAAGTTGGAATTACCAAAGGGACTGTCAGGAGTTCATGACGTATTCCATGTTTCTCAGCTGAAGAAATGTCATGCCGAGATGGCGGAAGTACCGCTAAGAGATACCGTGCCGCTTGAAGCGATTCAGTTGAAGGATGACCTAACATATGAGGAGAAGCCAGTTAAGATTCTCGATTCTGCCAGCAGAGTTACTCGCAGCAAGGTTATCAAGTTTTGCAAAGTTCAGTGGAACCACCATTCAGAGGATGAAGCCACCTGGGAGAGAGAAGAAGATTTTCTCAAAGACCACCCTCACCTATTTTCTAGCCAACCCGAATCTCGAGGGCGAGATTCATCTTAAGGGGGGTAGGTTTGTAACATCCCAAATTTGCAATTTGGAATGTTATACATAGATCATCATGCATATCATAATTTCTTGCATTTTGGTTGATCCTAGAAATTTCACGCAACTCAAGGACCCTCGGAGAGAGTTGGAGATTTCGTTATTTTCATATTTGAGTTCTCTCAAATTTTGAAAAGAGGATCATTTGATTTATTTATTTCATCTTCAATTATTTTCCGGTGTCAAAATATATGAGAGAGGGAATAATATGACTTTCCCAAATTTAGGAAAAATGAAGATTTAATAAATAGATCAATTTTGGTTTTTGCCGGAGTTTTATTTTCGTTTTATTTGGATAGGGAAAAATGCGCGTTTTCAAAATTGCATTTTAGGCCCGGAGAAAAGTTCATTTTGTTCGGCTCATTTTTAGGAGTCGGGGAAAATTTACTTTAGATTTTTCGGAGTTCGTTTAGATTTTTCTTTTTGTTTTTCTGCGCGGAACCGATTTAAAAAAAA
>NW_025261802.1:0-1645 GCF_018294505.1 Triticum aestivum
AGAGAAAACAAAACAAGCTTTCTTGGACTCACGGCGGCAACTTACATCAAATGCACGTGAATTAGGGAAAGTCACTTCTTTCATCCAAACATATGCTTCATGAGCGGGACACGAAGATAATGCTTATACAAGTTTCCAACACTAGCTGGATGTTCAACACGAGTCATGGAGAAGGTAGCCGTGTTGCTGATGGGCTCAACAACAATTCATCCAGGTTTCCATGGAGATGGAATTCCATAATTATGTGAACAAGTGATAGCATTGGTTCAGACCCAAAAGATGTAATGGTGTATGCTCGAGGAATCAACCACGAGTAAGACAACATTACGAACATCGTTGGTTCTGATTTGATTTGATAATAGCCCATACTCAAATCAAAGTTTGGTTAAGATGAGAGGTCCATTAATTGATCACGAGGACCAATCAATGAGGATATCATCTTTCTTCAACACACACACAGACCCAAGATATCCCTTTGGAAATGAACTAAGTTAGACAAGCTTTTATCTTCCAACTCTCCAAGTTGTTGTTTAGCTTGACCAACTAGCTCAGGGGTATCCAACACAGATTCTTGGAGAAGGGGTGGTTTATTGGAAAACCAACTTGATCACGAATTCAACATAGCGGTCAGGTGACAACCTGGTGATACTTCCGAGAAGATATTCGGAAAATCACGTACCACCGATATGTTACTAGGCTCGAGAACAATCTTGCTTTTCAGGGCAAGACGATATGACCAAGAGAGTGATGGATTGACACAATCCTATATCGTTGATCGAGGTGTGCACCAGGGAAAATGGACTAGGTCACACGATAAATCTTAGGATGATGATTCAGTAACCAACACACTAAGAATAAAATTATTGTCCGTTAACTACCGAGCAATATGGTTGCTAGGAGTATTGATTTCACACATCACAATTCACTTGTCGGTATTCCGGTTGTAATAACACGGGGACCGAGGAATGAACGATGATGGCGAGGAGTATCGCTAAATCAAGAGTTCATAAGAGGTGGTGCCATTCTCATGACACTCTTGGCATAAAGATGGTAACACTCGAAGGTAGAACAGAACAAAAGCTGGTTAGGCATTTGATCTGCGGGATACAACTACTTTGACCCAATCCCAAAGATGGACGAGGTACTGGAGTTTGTTTCTCCTAGTCATTCCGGATTAGAATGGCTTGACAGACCACAAGAATAATAGGCATCGATAACACAAATGCACAATTACTCCTGACTATCAATTGATAGACGAGGGCCAGAAAATAACTAAAGAGGGACAACTCAAAGGAACATATAACTTTCTGAGTTATGGATGCATGGATTAGTATGTCGAACAAATTCAACATATTTCTTCCGGATAACCCATGCAGAGGAGGAAGGACTGGCAGAGTCACAATATGAATGGAGCACTCCTCAAGAGCGCCCTGGTTGTGATCTTTTGGTTAAAAGAACTTCTGCCATGATGGTTCATGGTATTGGAAGAATGAGATACCACGGACCTCGAGGACTAATGCAAAGGTTACTAATAACCTAAAGGAACGAGCAAACACTATCATCACGAGGTAAGTAGAGTGAATCTTGGGTCAAGAACCCAAGAAATAGAATGCCTACTAACTAAATGGCATCACGGGATGCTTTC
>NW_025261803.1:0-1645 GCF_018294505.1 Triticum aestivum
GGCGATGTGGTAATAACCGAGGAGCATATAATGCAGGCTGAAATGCTCAAGATCACTGTTAGACAACTCCTCGAGATCGAGCCCATGTCTCCGCTTAGAGAGGTGGAAATAAAACGGAAATATGTCCGGGGCCAACCTTTGGTCGAGCCCGAGGAGGTCTAGAACCTCAAAACGAGAATGTATGAATTGCACGATTGGTACATGAAAATTAACAAGATTTCCAATCGAGAGTCCCTCATGGTGCAAGTCGAGGAAGATCATTACTTCAATAAGAAAGCTCTGTTCGTTGAGTATTCAGAACTATTTCAGTTATTTAATCAAGATGCACTCGACAAATCTATCGTCAGTTGCTATTGTCTGTAAGGGATTTCTTTCTGTAATTTAAGTCTCAAGCTAGCTCTAGTGCTCATTGATTGATCATTAATTACCTGTAATTATATATCCTCACTATATATTCTTTTCTGTGGTATTATGCAGGATGAAGATGTATGAAATGAAAAAAAGCTGGACGCTATGGCATTGGGTTCATTGACCCAAATACCGTTAATGAATACACATGGAAATTGGAATGGTGTAGACAAGATGTAGAGAAATGCATGCTAGAGTTCTTGAAGCGCCTCAATAGCAATGAAGATATACTACTTCCTTACAACTTCGAGTGAGTCACACTGTCTTGTACTACAAATTCTGTTTTTGTTTACTAGCTAGATGTTAATAAGTGTATAGGGTTTAGGGTTATAGTTGATTGGCGTTATGCACATGCCCGCTTAATTTATACATACAAACGTATGCGCAAGCAGCTTCCACTGGATCTTGTTAGACATTCAAGTTGACGAAGGAAAAGTTGAAGTACTGGACTCACTACTTAAAAAAGATAGTGACTACAGCATCGTGAAGGGGATAGTCAACAGGTTATTTCAATCATGATTAACTATAACTCGGCCTATTTAGTTCGTCATTTCCTGATATGAACTATTTTTAATAACCCCTTTATTAATTTTATTTGCCGGCGGGCAGGGCTTGGGCAAAGTACATCAAGGTGACTCCAGGAAAATGGCGACAAAATCTATGTTGGTATCGACCCAACGTAAGTAATTAAGTAGTACTAGCTAGCTAGCTACCATCTCTTTAATTCTTGATTCAATACCATTAATTAATTAACATGCTTGATTAATAATTATCTGATTAAATTCTATTCTCGTAAAGACCCTGAAGCAGGCGCCGGGGACTGAAGTGTGTGCATACTACGTTTGCGAGAACATTCGCATGATGGCGTCCGAAAGGAGCAGATTTGATAGACAGGACTGGGTACGTTTGCCAGAACACTATTCACAAATCTTACATGATTGTCGATATCTAGTCACACAACTAATACACATGCATATTGATCTCCTTCTTAACAGTTCAAAGAGGTGCGGGACCAGCTCCTACCAACAGAGCGCATTCAAGCACTTCAAGAGGAAATAGCGGGATTTTTGCTCGACCAGGTCATAGATCCCAAAGAAGAATACTATTACCCGCTACCGCCCCATGAACCACTTGTCATCGTGCTCCGAAGGCACCAAGGCAACATGTAGGAGAAATTGTATATATATACATGTGTATGTGTGAATAATTAATGATGGTTGTGAGACATTCGATTATA
>NW_025261804.1:0-1644 GCF_018294505.1 Triticum aestivum
TAACTTAAGCCATTTTTTGAAAAAACGTGAATTTTTCCACCACCTCCAAATCACCCAAATTTTCTTGTACATGGTCACCCACATGTGCAAAACATGTGTATGCAAGAAAATTTTGAAAAAAATTATTTTACAATGCCCCCTTGAGGCATAGACCGATGTTTTCAGCAGTCAGTCTAGAGGGCATTATAAATTCAAAAAATTTTTAAAAAATACAAAAACTTGGAAACCTAGTTTTGTTTGTGGAAGAGATCATGTGTGCCAAAACTGAGATGATTTGGAGGTGTTCGAAAAAATGCCCCCATTCCTGGAGGGACCATTTGGTCTAACTTAAGCCATTTTTTGAAAAAACGTGAATTTTTCCACCACCTCCAAATCACCCAAATTCAAAAGACCGAACAAAGATAGAACATTACAAGTCTCGAGACCGCGAGTAGCGAGTTTGTCTTCATATTACAAGTCGATATCGATCATCTAAACTACCATCACATAGAAGAGAGTTGCGGTCATCACGATGAGCATCATCGCGATGAAACTGGTCTTCATCCGGTTCATCTAACGCTCCCTCCTCTCTCCCGCTAGATAGCGGGCGTATCTAGATTCCGCCTCCGCCCTAGTGGTGTACCCTTTGTAACTGTTACCGCTGAAACGGTGAACCTGTCTCCGACACTCCTCCCAGTCGTCGTAGACTCCGGGAACCTTACCCTTGTACACGACATACGACGGCATCTCTATGCACAAGCCAAACAATAGACAATACATAAGCAATAAATAAGTATGCAACAAAAGGATCGGAAGAGAAAAGCAAGACATTAATAGCACAATTCATGGTCCTAGTAATAAATAGCATCGATTACATCTAAGTTTAACGACTGTCCAAACCAAAGAGACATACAATTCATTAAAGTTTAATTACAACATGAGCCAATCAATGTTTCAGAACTACACATAGCATCACTACTTTCGACTCGACTCATGGGACCGGAGCGTGGATGAAGCCGCCGTCTGTCCTGATGGTCATGAAATCGCGGGCGTTGTCAGCCTGCATTTGTAGCGTTGTGTCTATCTCACTGCACAGAACACGGAATGTTAGAAGAAATAAAGAACGATCGATGGATGCATTTTTTGTTGTTTTGGCTGATGTTGTTTTGGTGCTGTTTTCATGCCATTTAGGATGGCTGCAGTGACTTTTTGGTGCCATTTTTATCTCTTAATATGGTTGCAGTGAGAGCAAAATATGGCTGTTATTTTTTTTGTTTCAGAAATAGGACAAACCAAAGGGCCCACGTCTCCCCTCCAGATTTTTCGAGGGCCAAAGGGCAGGACGTTTGAGTTTTTGAGGCAACTCCCCACGCCTTCCTTCCACTGGCAACTCCCCACGACTCCCCTCCACTGGCAACTCCCCATGATGCAGGGAACTCCCCTCCTATTCCATTGCCGCTCAATCTGCCTCCCTCTGCCTCCCTCCTCATTCCATTGCCGCTCCATCTTCCTCCCTTTGCCTCCACCATCGCTTGCCAGGAGGGCAATGGCGGAGGAATCGTGGAGCAACTCCCCTCTGTCTGCCAAGAGAATGGCGGAGGCATCGTGGAGCAACTCCCCTCCGTCTGCCAAGCATCACCAAGGTGAGGCGTCTGGCAAGGAGCC
>NW_025261805.1:0-1644 GCF_018294505.1 Triticum aestivum
AAATTTGAACTACATGCACATGCTCCAGTGCATATAAATTGGTTGAAAAATCAAATCTATGTCCTTGGATGCATGCTTAGGTCCCGTGCAAAAAACGGGAATGAATTTCAAACACCAGCGCACCGTTGATTGCCAGCAAAACATTGAGATGCGTGGTTTTTAAATTCTAGTAAATCTGAATCTCGTCTGAAATTCATGAAACTTGGCATGCCATCATGGAGCGGCATCAACATGCCGTGGTACAACTTTTGTCCCATTTGGGGTAGGTTTGGGTATATGCTTCTCACAAACCGGAGCTTCTCAAAACAAGCATGATGGTTTTCGGTAGGGAACGTCCCACCTTTCGGGATGAAACGATATCCATTGCCTCATTTTGCTTTCAAATTTTTTTCTCGGGTCAACATAGAAAAACAGGAGTGTTGTGTCATTTTTTGTGATTTTTCGGGGTTCGTTTGTACATTTTTATGCATTAACTGAGTTTTCAATGCATTTTATGTGCATAATCAAATTTGAACTACCTGCACATGCTCCACTGCATATAAAATGGTCGAAAAATCAAATCTGTGTCCTTGGGTGCATGCTTAGGTCCCATCCAAGAGATGGGAATGAATTTCAAACACCGGGGCACCGTTGATTGTCGGCAAAACATTGAGATGCCCGGTTTTCAAATTCTAGTAAATCCAAAACTTGTTTGAAATTCATGAAACTTGGCATCCTATCATGGAGTGGTATCGACATGCCGTGGTACAAATTTTGTCCCATTTGGGGCAGGTTTGGGTATATGCTTCTCACAAACCGGAGCTTCTCACAACAAGCATGATGGTTTTCGGTAGGGAACGTCCCACCTTTGTGGACGAAATGATATCCATTGCCTCTTATTGATTTCAATTTTTTTTCTCGTGTCAACATAGAACAACATGAGTGTTGTGTGATTTTTCGGGGTTCGTTTGGACATTTTTATGCATTAACTGAGTTTTCAATGCATTTTATGTGCATAATTCAAATTTGAACTACATGCACATGCTCCACTGCATATAAATTGGTTGAAAAATCAAATCTGTGTCCTTGGGTGCATGCTTAAGTCCCATCCAAGAGATGGGAATGAATTTCAAACACCTGGGCACCGTTGATTGCCGGCAAAACATTGAGATGCCTGGTTTTAAAATTCTAGTAAATCCAAAACTTGTTTGAAATTCATGAAACTTGGCATCCTATCATGGAGTGGTATCGACATGCCGTGGTACAAATTTTGTCCCATTTGGGGCAGGTTTGGGTATATGCTTCTCACAAACCGGAGCTTCTCACAACAAGCATGATGGTTTTCGGTAGGGAACGTCCCACCTTTGTGGACGAAATGATATCCATTGCCTCTTATTGATTTCAATTTTTTTTTCTCGTGTCAACATAGAACAACATGAGTGTTGTGTGATTTTTCAGGGTTCGTTTGGACATTTTTATGCATTAACTGAGTTTTCAATGCATTTTATGTGCATAATTCAAATTTGAACTACATGCACATGCTCAAGTGCATATAAATTGGTTGAAAAATCAAATCTATGTCCTTCGGTGCATGCGTAGGTCCCATGCAAGAAATGGGAATGAATTTCAAACACCGGGGCACCGTTGATTGCCGGCAAAACATTG
>NW_025261806.1:0-1644 GCF_018294505.1 Triticum aestivum
TTTTGGCACTACACTAGTGTTAAAAAACGTCTTATATTATGGAACGGAGAGAGTATATTTTTGTGTTTTTATACCAAATTTTACATATTGAATCAATACGTATGTAACTATTTATATTCTAAACGTAATTTATTTAGAAAGCGGTCGTAAGATTACCTCGGGTGAAGAATAACTTATTCTGCACCTGGATGACGAATAGTAACATGTTAAGATATTCAAAATGTCTTCTAACTCAGAACAGAGGTGATACTCCCCAAAAGAAGTGGTCTAGTTTAAGAATGCTACTTGTTGGCTACTACCTCCGTCCTGATTTATTAGTCCCCTTTCGTAATCTATGCTACATTTTGATCTTAAATTTTAACTAACAAAATGTTAATGCATGTCATAAAAGATAATATAATTGAAAACTATGTTCAAATATTTTGTTCTTTAAATCTCTAGTCAAAATTGGCCTAAAATACAAAGGGAACTTATAAACCAGGACGGAGGTAGTACATGCTAAAACAGAAAAAACCACTCCATCCGTTCCATAATGTAAGCCGTTTTTTGGCACTACACTAGTGTTAAAAAATGTCTTATATTATGGGACGGAGAGAGTATATTTTTGTGTTTTTATACCAAATTTTACATATTGAATAAATATGTATGTAACTATTTATATTGTAACGTAATTTACTTAGAAAGCGGTCGTAAGATTACGTCGGGTGAAGAATAATTTATTATGCACCTGGATGACGAATAGTAACATGTTAAAATATTCAAAATGTCTTATAACTCAGAACAAAGGTGATACTCCCCAAAAGAAGTGGTCTAGTTTAAGAATGCTACTTGTTGGCTACTACCTCCGTCCTGATTTATTAGTCCCGTTTCGTAATCTATGCCACATTTTGATCTTAAATTTAACTAACAAAATGTTAATGCATGTCATAAAAGATAATATAATTGAAAACTATGTTCAAATATTTTGTTAGTTAAATCTCTAGTCAAAATTTGGCCTAAAATACAAAGGGAACTTACAAACCAGGACGGAGGTAGTACATGCTAAAACAAAAGAAACTACTCCCTCCGTTCCATAATGTAAGACGTTTTTTGGCACTACACTAGTGTTAAAAAACGTCTTATATTATGGGACGGAGAGAGTATATTTTTGTGTTTTTATACCAAATTTCACATATTGAATCAATATGTATGTAACTATTTATATTCTAAATGTAATTTATTTAGAAAGCGGTCGTAAGATTACCTCGGGTGAAGAATAACTTATTCTGAACCTGGATGACGAATAATAACATGTTAAAATATTCAAAATGTCTTATAACTCAGAACAGAGGTGATACTCCCCAAAAGAAGTGGTCTAGTTTAAGAATGCTACTTGTTGGCTACTACCTCCGTCCTGATTTATTAGTCCCGTTTCGTAATCTATGCCACATTTTGATCTTAAATTTAACTAACAAAATGTTAATGCATGTCACAAAAGATAATATAATTGAAAACTATGTTCAAATATTTTGTTAGTTAAATCTCTAGTCAAAATTTGGCCTAAAATACAAAGGGAACTTACAAACCAGGACGGAGGTAGTACATGCTAAAACAGAAAAAACTACTCCCTCCGTTCCATAATGTAAGACGTTTTTTGGCACTACA
>NW_025261807.1:0-1644 GCF_018294505.1 Triticum aestivum
TCTCGTGACGGTTGTGGTATTGGCAAAGGTGGTGGCACGTCTCCCGCGATCGACAAAGCCCATGAATTGACTCTGGATCCTGTCATGATTAGTAGAACAAGAAACAAAACCCAAAAATAATGTTCCTATAACTACTAGGATGTGGTGGTAAAACGCTCACAGTAAAGCAAATATCAATGTCTTACAAGTTCTTACCATGCAACAGGCGGTGATCGGCAACCAGCGGTGTCAAGTAACTCCGAATATTGAGTAAAGCGATTGCCAGGGGAGCGTATGTATACACGGTGTAGAAATATGTGGAGCTGGGTTGGCTATATATGGTAGCAAAAAATTAGCAATAATCAATTCAAAGATGCAATGTTGAATAAACGCTCAACGACGGTACTGTGCTGGTCCTAGGCTAGACCGGACTAGAGACGCGAGCCTAGAACACTAATGAGGTCACGGCGTAGCACAACTAGCATCAATGAAGGATACTAAGTAGCTCTTGACAGCAAGATATAAGTGAAGATCACAACGACAGTGAAGATAATGATGAAAAACAACTGCCAAGCAGGATATACAACTACTCTCTCTCCAACTTTCCTCTTGAAAAGTTTGAGACAATTTTCTGATAAATTCTTTCAAGGAATGCTACTAACTCAAGCTTTCCAATGCAAAAAGAATCACTCAATTCTGAGTTGATATGAGGAGTCAAAGAATTCTAAAACTGGCCTGAAAAATTGGAACAAGTTGTGTTCACGAAGTTCGGAGGGCAAAAAGACCTATTTAGAAGCCGATTTTGAGGTGTCAAATATTGAACTAGCTTCTGCAACTATTTAGATGCGGCTCGTCGCTATCTTCAATTTGAGTACTCACGGAGCCAAAACTGACTTCGTATGAGGAAGATACGCCTGTTTTACTGAACAGTGCGCAAAACAGATTCCAATCCGAATTCAGGTACGAGATTGATTCTAGATAGATCCAATTTTTTTTTCTCTCTTTTTTTTCTCACGCCTTTTTTTCTTTTTCTTCTCCCTCTTTTTCTTTTTTTTCTTTCCTTTTTTCTCTTTTTTTTCTTTATCTTCTTTTTCTCCCTCTTTCCAAGACAAACTAGATAAGATGCAGATTGAATCAAGTGAAGATGTGAACGATCTCAACTATTATTATGACAATGAATGGTGGGTAGCACGTGGTGGAAATTGATGGATGGGTGGTGGACAGCGGAAGAGATAATGATGCAGCGGTGGCGTGACTAATGTGAACAGAACTCGAAACTCTAAACGAATTAGACACTAAGACCAGCAACTCGACACGACGATGCAACCGATAATTCAACTATGCAAGCAATGAAAAGAAAATTGCAAAAGCTCAGACTGGCTTGGACCAAGGATGAATAGATCTAACTCTTTTTTGTGGCTTTTTCTTGGACAATAGGTAAGAAAATAAATCTAATCTAGGAAAACTGGAAATTCTCACCGAGCAACCTGAAAACTGATACCACTTGATAGAGGCGAGGGTGTCCCGATCTTTCGATGAGATGATAACTATCGATTTGGTGGAGACGACTTTGACGATCCGACTACAAACGTGCACGACGTTGCGCCTTAGCAATCGCTAAACCAATCTCCTGAGGTTACTGACGATGCCGGAAGCACGGTCAGC
>NW_025261808.1:0-1644 GCF_018294505.1 Triticum aestivum
TTGGACTGGAACGCCACTAGGCTAGGTCTGCTTCCGGCCGCGTACGCAACGTGCAGGTGTGCATAGGGCGATGGGCCCAGACCCCTGCGCGCATAGGTTTAGACCGGCGTGCTGACCTCTCTGTTGTGCTTAGGTGGGGCTGCGATGTGTTGATCTTACGAGGCCGGGCATGACCTAGGAAAGTGTGTCCGGCCAATTGGGATCGAGCGTGTTGGGTTATGTGGTGCACCCCTGCAGGGAAGTTTATCTATTCGAATAGCCGTGTCCCTCGGTAAAAGGACGACCCGGAGTTGTACCTTGAGCTTATGACAACTAGAACTGGATACTGAATAAAATACACCCTTCCAAGTGCCAGATACAACCCGGTGATTGCTCTCTAACGGGGCGACGAGGAGGGGATCGCCGGGTAGGATTATGCTATGCGATGCTACTTGGAGGACTTCAATCTACTCTCTTCTATATGCTGCAAGATGGAGATGTCCAGAAGCGTAGTCTTCGGCAGGACTAGCTATCCCCCTCTTATTCCGGCATTCTGCAGTTCAGTCCACTGATATGCCCCTTTACACATATACCCATGCATATGTAGTGTAGCTCCTTGCTTGCGAGTACTTTGGATGAGTACTCACGGTTGCTTTTCTCCCTCCTTTCCCCTTTCTATACCGGATTGTCGCAACCAGATGCTGGAGTTCAGGAGCCAGACGCCACCGTCGACGACGACACCTACGACACTGGAGGTGCCTACTACTACGTGCAGGCCGCTGACGACGACCAGGAGTAGTTAGGAGGTCCCAGGCAGGAGGCCTTGCCTTTTCGAACGTTGCTACTTTTGTGCTAGCCTTCTTAAGGCATACTTGTTTAACTTATGTCTGTACTCAGATATTGTTGCTTCCGCTGACTCGTCTATGATCGAGCACTTGTATTCGAGCCCTCGAGGCCCCTGGCTTGTATTATAATGCTTGTATGACTTATTTATGTTGTAGAGTTGTGTTGTGATATCTTCCCGTGAGTCCCTGATCGTGATCGTACACATTTGCGTGCATGATTAGTGTACGGTCAAATCGGGGGCGTCACAAGTTGGTATCAGAGCCGACTGCCTGTAGGAATCCCCCTTCCCACACTCCTTGGCCGAAGTCGAGTTTAGACATTACAAAACTTTTACTAACATGGCTGTGTGTCTTACGGGCCCACGTCGCCATTGGGTGGTATTAGGATCTTTTACTCCTTGTCTATACTCTGGGACTCTGATCTCTCTTCTATTCGGGTTAAGTGAATTTTGCTAAATCTAACATTAGGATCTCGTTATCACTTTCACTCGGAGAGCCCCTTATTACTGATGATCGTCTGCTGCCCGTGAAGACCCTGAAGATACTCTCCGCTGATAACCCGAGAACTTGTGTTCATCGCTTTTGCAATTCCCTTTCATCGATAAACTCCTATGGATAACCACGTATACTTGCCACTCATACAATGTTTCCCAGTTGATCTTGTTATTACAAGATACCCCGAAATTCTCTCTGTCGTTCCGAGAATCCTTTGAGCTTACTGCCTTGCTGTTCTTTGTCACCTGAATACCCCTACGGATAATTCTCGCACTTACCGAGTATCCGCTCATCCCCAGTTGATTCAAGTATTCCACAATAGTCT
>NW_025261809.1:0-1644 GCF_018294505.1 Triticum aestivum
GTTACTCAAACACCATGTAGTGCGAGTAATCCAACGGAGGAGATCGAGTCTTGTGGGGAAAAGTGCACAAACCTCTGCAGAGTGTACAAACTAATCATGGTTAGCCGTGTCCCCGGTTATGGACATCTTGAGTATCTAGTACTTGGATTATCATGTGAATCTCATCATCATGTTACTTTAATTAATATTGTTGGGTTAATGATGATACTTAATTGGTATTGAGATGCTGTCAACCATGTCAATGTTTCACAACCACCATGATAGTTAAATAAAATTTATTCCTTTGCAGTAGGGAAAATTGGCTTTTCGCAAAAACATTATAACCATAGAGCTTTTCCACCAGCCATATATGCATGTAGTGATAGCCTTTGTTCATCATTTCTCTATGTGTTACATTGCCAACATATTCCATGTGCTGACCCGTTTTCGGGCTGCAACGTTTCATGTTGCAGGATATCTTACGACGAGTAAGTGATACGTTAGGGTTACGATTTCTACACTCAACTTTGCCGTTGGTGTTGATGGGAATCCACAACCTAGTTGCTTCCGCTATTTGGATTGAGGTAATAGTATTTACGTTACTTTATACATGTGATTTACCTCTGTTATAAATTTTCGAGTACTGTGTGTGTCAGCATACCGATCCAGGGATGACACTTAAGCACGGAGAGTTGATCCATTCGGGTCGGGTCGCTACAAGATGGTATCAGAGCACATGTTGACTGTAGGACGTGACCCTAGAAACTGACAAGCCCATAGGAAGGATTTTCTCAACAAACTTTTCTTTTCAAAAAGATCTTTTACCTCTTTTCTCTTCTGAGTTAATTCAAATATTCCCTTTTAGTGAGACCATACCCCTTTCCCCTTTTACCACTCGAAGATTCTACTGATGAGACCACTCCAAGAAGTACAGGATATCGGACAACTAAGACCATTCGGAATGAAGAGGATTTTACCGTGCATTATGATAATGGAAACTACAACGGTTGAAGATTCCGAAGACTGGGAGAATTTGAAGGCTCTGAAGAATTGCCAGATGTGTATGACCTAGGAAGGTTACCCTTATGGAACTTGGCAGAGTATGGAAGCTGTCAATACTCGAGAGCAAGGTGTATCGGAGAAAGACCGGAACATGGAGCATTAGAACTCAAAGTTTTTGTTAAGAAAACCCAAAGACAAGAGATATCAGTTATGGAATGAAAGCTCATGGAAGTAACATGGGCATAGACACGGCTGACCATGGTGTTATTACCCGTTTATGCTATTGTCACCGTGCGGAGTTAAGCATGCAGATGCATGGAAGGATTGGATGGTAGAAAGCTGATGGAGCACCTATCAGCAAGATGAAGTTTTAACTTTAGACCGGTGTATCACCAGGATCTGGAGTATTACATCAAGAAGTTAAGATGGACCTGCAGGAAATAGTATTTGATAAGGAAGCGTTTCGTGAAGAACTCAGGACGCAGAAGCTGAAAGTAGCCAAGCTAGAGGAGCAAAACCTCGAGACATCAAAGATTCGTCATGAACTGAAGGACAGTAGTATCATGGTTCATGCCAAGGATGTTGAGACACAGAAGTTTGGAACACAATTATTAAAGGACGCCACGAGAGACTTCGCGTCAACAGAGAGGGTCTGGCAAAAGA
>NW_025261810.1:0-1644 GCF_018294505.1 Triticum aestivum
ATGAAAGTGCAACTTATTTGTGGCACTGTCGTTTAGGTCATATCGGTGTAAAACGCATGAAGAAACTCCATACTAATGGACTTTTGGAACCACTTGATTATGAATCACTTGGTACTTGCGAACCGTGCCTCATGGGCAAGATGACTAAAACACCGTTCTCCGGTACTATGGAGAGAGCAACAGATTTGTTGGAAATCATACATACCGATGTATGTGGCCCGATGAATATTGAGGCTCGTGGCGGATATCGTTATTTTCTCACCTTCACAGATGATTTAAGCAGATATGGGTATATTTACTTAATGAAACATAAGTCTGAAACATTTGAAAAGTTCAAAGAATTTCAGAGTGAAGTTGAAAATCATCGTAACAAGAAAATAAAGTTTCTACGATCTGATCGTGGAGGAGAATATTTGAGTTACGAGTTTGGTGTACATTTGAAAAATTGTGGAATAGTTTCGCAACTCACGTCACCCGGAACACCACAACGTAATGGTGTGTCCGAACGTCGTAATCGTACTTTACTAGATATGGTGCGATCTATGATGTCTCTTACTGATTTACCGCTATCATTTTGGGGATATGCTTTAGAGACGGCCGCATTCACGTTAAATAGGGCACCATCAAAATCCGTTGAGACGACGCCTTATGAACTGTGGTTTGGCAAGAAACCAAAGTTGTCGTTTCTTAAAGTTTGGGGCTGCGATGCTTATGTAAAAAAAAAACTTCAACCTGATAAGCTCGAACCCAAATCGGAGAAATGTGTCTTCATAGAATACCCAAAGGAAACTGTTGGGTACACCTTCTATCACAGATCCGAAGGCAAAACATTCGTTGCTAAGAATGGATCATTTCTAGAGAAGGAGTTTCTCTCGAAAGAAGTGAGTGGGAGGAAAGTAGAACTTGACGAGGTAACTGTACCTGCTCCCTTACTGGAAAGTAGTTCATCACAGAAAACTGTTTCAGTGACACCTACACCAGTTAGTGAGGAAGCCAATGATAATGATCATGAAACTTCAGATCAAGATACTACTGAACTTCGTAGATCAACCAGAGTAAGATCCGCACCAGAGTGGTACGGTAATCCTGTTCTAGAAGTCATGCTACTAGATCATGATGAACCTACGAACTATGAAGAAGCGATGGTGAGCCCAGATTCCGCAAAGTGGCTAGAAGCCATGAAATCTGAGATGGGATCCATGTATGAGAACAAAGTATGGACTTTGGTTGACTTGCCCGATGATCGGCAAGCGATTGAGAATAAATGGATCTTTAAGAAGAAGACTGACGCTGATGGTAATGTTACTGTCTACAAAGCTCGACTTGTCGCAAAAGGTTTTCGGCAAGTTCAAGGAATTGACTACGATGAGACCTTCTCACCCGTAGCGATGCTTAAGTCCGTCCGAATCATGTTAGCAATTGCCGCATTTTATGATTATGAAATTTGGCAAATGGATGTCAAAACTGCATTCCTGAATGGATTCCTGGAAGAAGAGTTGTATATGATGCAACCAGAAGGTTTTGTCGATCCAAAGGGAGCTAACAAAGTGTGCAAACTCCAGCGATCCATTTATGGACTGGTGCAAGCCTCTCGGAGTTGGAATAAACGTTTTGATAGTGTGATCAAAGCATTTGGTTTTATAC
>NW_025261811.1:0-1644 GCF_018294505.1 Triticum aestivum
CTTGGGCCAAGGGCACCAGCCCCACATAGGCCCATGCGCCTAGGGTTCAAGGGGGCAAGAGTCCTAGGAGGGTAAGGCACCTCCTAGGTGCCTTGGGGGGGAGGGAAACCCCCCTTGGCCGCCGCACCCCCTAGGAGATTGGATCTCCTAGGGCCGGCCACCCCCCCTTGGCACCCCTATATATAGTGGGGGAGAGGAGGGACTTCATACCTTGAGTCCTTGGCCTTTGGTTGCCTCCTTCTCCCTCCCCAACACCTCCTCCACCTCCTTATTGCTTAGCGAAGCTCTGCCGGAGTACTGCAGCTCCATCAACACCACGCCGTCGTGCTGCTGCTGGTGCCATCTCCCTCAACCTCTCCTCCCTCCCTTGCTGGATCAAGAAGGAGGAGACGTGGCTGTTCCGTACGTGTGTTGAACGCGGAGGTGCCGTCCGTTCGGTGCTAGAATCTCCGGTGATTCGAATCACGTCGTGTTCGACTACATCATCCCCGTTCTTTGAACGCTTCCGCTTGCGATCTACAAGGTATGTAGATGCATCTATTCACTCGTTGCTAAATGAACTCCTAGATGATCTTGGTGAAACGAGTAGGAAAATTTTTGTTTTCTGCAACGTTCCCCAACAGTGGCATCATGAGCTAGGTCTATGCGTAGTTCTTCTTGCACGAGTAGAACACAATTGGTTGTGGGCGTAGATTTGTCAACTTTCTTGCCGCTACTAGTCTTATCTTGCTTCAGCGGTATTGTGGGATGAAGCGGCCCGGACCAACCTTACACGTACGCTTACGTGAGACCGGTTCCACCGACTAACATGCACAAGTTGCATAAGGTGGCTGGCGGGTGTCTGTCTCTCCTACTTTAGTTGAAGCGGATTAGATGAAAAGGGTCCTTATGAAGGGTAAATAGAAGTTGACAAATCACGTTGTGGTTTCACGTAGGTAAGAAAACGTTCTTGCTGGAACCCTACTTCAGCCACGTAAAACTTGCAAACAACAATTAGAGGACGTCTAACTTGTTTTTGCAGCAAGTGCTTTGTGATATGATATGGCCAAAGTTGTGATGAATGATGAATGATCTATATGTCATGTATGAGATGTTCATGCTATTGTAATAGGAATCACGACTTGCATGTCGATGAGTATGACAACCGGCAGGAGCCATAGGAGTTGTCTTTATTTTTTGTATGACCTACGTGTCATTAAAGAACGCCATGTAAACTACTTTACTTTATTACTAAACGCGTTAGTCATAGAAGTAGAAGTAGTCGTTGGCGTGACAACTTCATGAAGACACGATGATGGAGATCATGATGATGGAGATCATGGTGTCGTGCCGGTGACAAGATGATCATGGAGCCCCGAAGATGAAGATCAAAGGAGCTATATGATATTGGCCATATCATGTCACTACTTATATAATTGCATGTGATGTTTATTATGTTTTATGCATCTTGTTTACTTAGAACGACGGTAGTAAATAAGATGATCCCTTACAAAATTTCAAGAAGTGTTCTCCCCTAACTGTGCACCGTTGCTACAGTTCGTCGTTTCGAAGCACCACGTGATGATCGGGTGTGATAGATTCTTACGTTCACATACAACGGGTGTAAGACAGTTTTACACAGCGAAAACACTTAGGGTTAACTTG
>NW_025261812.1:0-1644 GCF_018294505.1 Triticum aestivum
ACCGTTACACAATGTATCGGCACCAATTTGACCTGAAATAGTATCGTAAGAAGAAAACAATTTAGATGTTGATGATCTATATATATGACCAGAATGAAAAATTATGACATTTTAATCTCTTCAGAATTCTAAGGTTGCAGTTTGGACCAAGATAATGCATTGATAGCCAGAAAAGGTTCCACTAAGCCAGGAGAATGGAGATATTTAGAGATCTCAAAAACATTCGCCATGCAACGCACTACTATAGGAAAATATATAGTTATACTATAATGGAAATAGTGAGACACGAATAATCTCTATTACATGAGCTGCTCATTATCCATGTATAAAATTTGCAACTAATTGCATTCAGTTAACAAAAAAAATTTATTTGAAGATGTAATGCAAACAGAATGTCATTTATTCTAAATATCCAAACCATAGTGCAGTAACACAAACCTCTGGATGGTCGAGCAGTTTAATGTGTGCGGGTATCTTTGGTGCCAGATGCTAATCAAAGTAGCTCCCAAATTTTAGAACCCAACCAATGCCATGGATACGAAGCAAGCACAAAGCTAAAGCAACTTCTTGTATTTATGTCAGGTAACAATCTTGTAAAGACCACTTCAAGAAAAATCAGTCACTCAATGATTAGCATAGTAGGGTACTCCATCATTGCCAATGGACACGGCGGCACCCAAGCAGCAGAGATAACCCAACGGCTGGGAGGCTTTACGTAAGATGAAAATCTTGAAGAATAGTCAGTCACTGGATGATCCGATGGGCAGGGCATTTAATTATTGCTAATCGAGATAACTCCATCAGAAGGGGCAGAGATTATCTGGACTCTATAGAGGCTTGGTGCAGAAAGCATGGCACCATGCCACAATTGCAGCGGGCCTATGGCTAGGAGGGGGACCTGCAGAAGAGGCAGGCATGAGAGCTTGCATGAATGCAAGCATATGCTACACGTACACCCAGAAGTGCAGTATCAGCGATGTAATAGCCATTGCCTATGACAGACATAACATCAGTTAATTTGTTGCATGTATATGATGCAATGCGAATATTCTCTGATATTAACAGTAGGAACTTACGTGGCAATGTGGGGTTCCCAATCCTTGCTTGTCTTTACCTTCTGAAGTCCATGTAATCAGTCTAGTTCCTTTGCTCTCATCATTTTTTTTGGAATCCAGTCATTTACATGACAGATGACAACTACATGTGACTCTGACCTTTGAGCAAACCAACATGGTAAGGGACTTAAGTTATTGTGAATCTAAGATTATATGAATGAATGAATGAACTTGTCTGACAAAACCTGCATAAACCTCAAAAATCTGAAAGAACTTGTCCTTAAAAGCTGCAGAAAACTACAAATCTGACGCGTAATATATCATTGCTGCAAAAGAGAACTAAAACAATGATCTAATATGGGTGAAGATAGATCAAACTGTTGACTATGAATAATTAGTCAATCTCTAAACTGACACTGTTCTGAACTATCACCTAAATTATTGGTAAACTTTCTGTGAACGTGACTATAACTAAGGAAGGAATTTAGCCAATGGAACTATATTTTAATGTTTTCTTATGTAACATAGGGGATCTAATTTAAAGCACATTCAACTTGCTAGTAGAGGATAGAGTAATTATAAGAGTACA
>NW_025261813.1:0-1644 GCF_018294505.1 Triticum aestivum
TAAACCCCAAAACAATTTAGTTTAGTATTTTGTTAATTATAAAAGCAAAAAAATAGTTTTTGCTACTGTTTTATTCACCTAAGGGTATTTAAACATTTTTATAAAAATGTGGTTTCTCCACCATAATTACCTATGCATTGGTTGGATCACTCAGAACATTTTAGTTTTAATATTTGAAAACTTTTATTGTTTCATTGATTTTGAATTTGAATTCGAATCGGTTTCGAACTGACGCGAGGTTAGCAACAGTAATCTAGGTGACATGGCATCATTAGTGGAGGGTCATTGTAGCTTATTTATCCGGGCGTCACAATTCTCCTCCACTACAAGAAATCTCGTCCCGAGATTTAAGAGGGGAAGTGCGGGGAAGGGATTAGGTTGCGAAATTCTAACGGGTCTTGTTGGTCTTGGCTACTCTTCTCGAGGAGGTCGATCCATTACATTGTTGTCTCCACTTCTCTGCTTCAGGTCATCATGGTGATGTCGTTCTTTTCTCGGGAACTCCAACGTACTTACGAATAGGTAAGGGACAGCTCGGCTACGACAGAATGCTTATGAGGGAAACAATCTGGGGGTTAACCCATGAATGAGCATAAGATTATCTCTCGAGTTGAACATATCGAATACATCAAGAGTAAGGTACGAAGGTACAATAAGAGGTTCCAAGTGGATAGATAGTTGCTCGAAGTCTGAACCAGAGTGAGAAAGGGTTTTAGAGCAGCGAGAGTAAGTATTGCGTCTGTTACCAGAATAGAGCATTAGGAAGGTGGCCCGTGAATTAAATACGAAGCCAAGCGCGAGGAATAACTTCGACAACAGGGGGTATAGGAGAGTCAGGTTTCGATCCTGTGGAACTGTGGGTTATGGGCCCACCATGTGGGTTAGAAGTAGGAAGGGCGAAGACGTCTTGCGTGATCATGCAAGCAAGGCATGTCAGGGGGGTAGCCTGTCGATTATGTCGGCGACAACGTCGATACCAAGAGCGAGGGACGAAGAGAACTATTTTCCTACTCGTTGAACGAGGCGGGCCAAGAGGCAAAGTTCTCATCCATCGGCGGTTACCGAAATGTCATCAACAATAGAAACAGGGTCTCACTGTCAGAGTTGTACACCGAGGTGTTTACCTACGCAGTGAATTATTACTGCTTAGATTATATAGATCACAAGAAAGGTTAAACCAAACAACGGAAAGGAAATATGGTTATCAAATTACACAAAACAAAGACAAGGAAAATGTGTTTAATCACATATTTCAGGGGTATATCCTTCCCAAGGACAAGCAGAGCATGATATCCAAGACAGGATATAATGTAGAAAACTCTTTAGGTAAGGGGGGGGGGAGGAATCTCATGATATTACCCATACAACGGTGTTAGGATAAATGATAAATAAAATTTAGCATCGTGCTTCAAATGTTCCTGTTGAAAATCGGAGTACCATTGACATGCTTCGAGATAGCATTGACATGGTCTTCAGGTGAAGATCAGACTTTGGAAACACGAAGGATCCATCAGGAATAACTTGTAGAATAAGTCTTACAATTTCCTCCAGGAAGAATGGTTGTCCTTGCAAAAGAAATTATAACGATAGGTCCTCCAGCCAGGGGGGGGGGTGCTAGGCATGACATCATGTTACCGGGCCATC